>NC_060190.1:51072896-51227110 GCF_021184085.1 Oncorhynchus gorbuscha
ATCCATCACTCACACACTGGATGGAGATGACTATGGAAAAACCTGTTCTGACTGAACATCTTAGAAAACCCACTGATGATTTAATTACACTCTGCTGTAGATCTTGTGATGAGGTGCGTCTCGGTGAGAGGTGTAGGAGTCAGGCGCAGGAGAACAGGGATGTCTGAGAAGCGTGAAATAAACGCAAATGAGGTGTGAAAACAATCACAGACAAAACAAACAGAAAAGGAAAATGGGATCGGTGGCGGCTAGTAAACCGGCGACGCCGACCGCCGAGCGCCGACCGCCGAGCACCGACCGCCGAGCACCGACCGCCGAGCGCCGACCGCCCGAGCGCCGACCGCCGAGCGCCGAGCGCCGAGCGCCGACCGCCGAGCGCCGAGCGCCGAGCGCCGCCAGAACAGGGAGAGGAGTTTCCTTCGGAAGAAGTCGTGACAGATCTCTTTATAGAGAGAAAGAGAGAGGAGAGAGGGAGAGATACAGAGAAAACGAGAGATAGAGGGAGGGCACGAAACGGGGAGAAAGTGGAAGAAATGAAGGGTCAGGTCAAGGGCTTGGCTGATTATGTGTGGAGGAGGGTGGGGGGGGGGGGGGAATAAAGAGAGGAATCACCCCTTGTGCCTGTCCATCATTCATCACTCGGTGGGAAACACGTTTGAACTGGGCGGATATTTTGTGAGCTTTTTGATTGCAAAGAACAGTGATGGAAATCCTCTGTGTGAAGCTCAACGTCCATGGGTCTGGCAGACTACTGGAGCAGATGCCAAAGAGATGGAGCAGATGAGTAAAGAGATGGAAGGAAGTAGAACAGGAGGATGGGAGTGAAAGAGTGATGGAGTCAAAATGACTTCACATGAATGGGGGAGGTCCAGGTAAAGGAATATCAGGGGGATGGAGGAGGAGGAGGAGGAGGAGGAGGAGGAGGACAGTGGATATGGTAGTAGAGAACGGAGGTATAGGTGTGTGCTCTTTTTATCTCTCCCTCTTTCTCCCTCTCTTTCTCCCTCTCTCTCCTTCAGCTCTCCTCTGAATCTGGGTGATTGGCAGGGATGTTAAGTGCCGTTTGACACCTGAGAGAGAGAAAGCGAGAGAGAGAGAGACAGAGAGAGAGACAGAGAGAGAGCCAGAGAGAGAGAGAGAGAGAGCCAGAGAGAGAGAGAGAGAGAGAGAGAGAGACAGAGAGACAGAGAGACAGAGAGACAGAGAGAGACAGAGAGAGAGAGAGGTAATGAATTGGAGTCGTCGGCACGATTAAAATGGCTGTTAATTTCTCCTGGGAGATAGGAGCCCAGAGCAGCATGAATCACACTGCCATGGGATGACTCACCATGACCTGGGAGGGAGGGGGGTGGAGGGATGGGAGGAAGGAGGGACAGAGAGGGATGGAGGGAGAAAGAAGTATGGGTAGAAGATAGGAGTAAGGAGAGAGGGATGTAAGGATGGAGGGATAGAGGGAGGAAAAGTAAAGGGGAATGAATGGAGAGAGGGATGCGGCATGGAGGAATAGGGAGAGAGGAACGAGGGGAAGGAGTGAAAGGTACAGGGGGAATGGAGGAATAGGGAGAGAGGAAGGTGGAAGGTGGGAGAATGAAGGGAGAGAGAGACGGGGAGGTGGGTCTCTAACGCTGAGCGGTCCTCAAAAATGAGAAAAGATGGGGAGAGGGGGAGAAGAGAAGAGATAAGTAGGCAGGAGGCCTTGTCAGCAGTGAAGCGTGCAGTGTGATTATGACATCTACAGTAATAGTCTTGATTGTTCAGTTCCATCTGACTGAGAGACTTTGTGTTTCTCATGTCCTCTGACAACATAAAATGAGACATCCTCAGACAGTCCACTAAGCAGCAGCTCTCACAGAGCAGGAAAACATTCCCACATCTTACCAAACACAACAGTAACATTGAAATAGACAGCAAAAGACAATCAAGCATGAAGGATGTTGGAATACTGCAGCTCTACATTGGATTGTGTTGCACAGTGATATAAAAATGACCCAATTGTCACACTTGAGTAAAAGTAAAGATACCTTACAGTTTTTTTGGATTGCTTACACACTAAAATTAAAAGTAGTACACTATTAGAAAAACCTTACACTCAAGAAGCAAAACATCAGCCCATATTTGCACAACTATAAGCACATTTTCAACCTCACACTTGTTGCAAAACTCTACACACAGTGATTTGCAAAACACTAAACACACTTAAAATCTATCATGAAGTCACGTCCTTGCAATATCAAAGCACTGACTGTCAAATTACCACACCGTCCAACCAATTGGTTCAACACAGTCATCAGGTGTGCAAACACTCGTTTGCTTAATTGTAGACACACCAATCAGGTGTATAGGCACTATAAAAAGCAGCAGGTGAGTTAACTGGTCTTCAAGCACAATGGAAAGAGTCAGAGAAAGAGTAAGACGAGGAGGAGGAGGACGACAAGGAGGAGAACGAGGAGGAGATGAGGAGAACGAGGAGGAGATGAGGAGAACGAGGAGGAGATGAGGAGCACGAGGAGGAGGATGAGGAGGAGGAGGATGAGGAGGAGGAGGAAGGGGAGGAAGAGGAAGAGGAAGACAAGAAGGTGCTCAAAGAGGACCGAATCTGACAAATGAGATCCGCGCAACACTGGTTGACCATGTTGTCAACCACGGCCTGACGCTGAGGGAGGCTGGACTGCGAGTACAGCCAAAACAACACTGGTTGACCACGTTGTTAACCACGGCCTGACGCTGAGGGAGGCTGGACTGCGAGTACAGCCAAATCAACACTGGTTGACCACGTTGTCAACCACGGCCTGACGCTGAGGGAGGCTGGACTACGAGTACAGCCAAATCAACACTGGTTGACCACGTTGTCAACCACGGCCTGACGCTGAGGGAGGCTGGACTGCGAGTACAGCCAAATCTAAGCCGATATACAGTGGCAAGTGTGATGAGAACATTTAGACTGGAAAATAGGTGTTGTAACAATATCATCATATTAAAAACATCTGCACGGTTTCAGTAACTGCTTACAGTACTGTATTCTATGCACTATCAGCACTTCTGTTACCTTTTCCTGTGAAATTACTGTACTATTGTATACTGAGTTTTTCTCTACACAGGATTGACGGTCAGGGACGACAAGGGGGAAGGCCTCCTATGTTCACAGAACAGCAAGAGAGGGAGATAGTAAACATGGTTTTGGCCAACAATGCTATAACACTCAAGCAGCTCCAAGCTAACATTGTCAATAACCACGCCATTTTCAACGATATCCATCAGGTCTCAACATCAACACTACCACGCATCCTAAAATAAAAACATATTCAAATGAAGCAAATTTATCGAGTGCCTTTCGAGCGTAATTCCGAAAGGGTGAAACGACTGCGGAATGATTATGCAGAGGTATGTATTCACTTTAGCAGTGTGATCTTGTATACTGTCTCATAATATTTTACTGTACTGTAATATGTATACTAGATCTACACCACACTGTTTTTCAGAGAGTTTTACGAATGGATGGAGAGGAGATCCAGCATGAGTTCATTTACGTAGACGACGCTGGGTTCAACCTGACGAGAACACGAAGGAGGGGAAGAAACCTCATTGGCCACAGGGCTATAGTCAATGTCCCAGGGCAACGTGGGGGTAATATAACACTCTGTGCAGCCATTACACAGAATGGTGTCCTCCACCGCCATGCCCATATGGGCCCTTACAACACAGCACTCATACTTACACTCTTGGACCAATTGCACAACATAACAGCATCAAATTGATCATATGCAATACATTGTTGTCTGGGACAATGTGTCTTTCCACCGCTCTGCTCTGGTTCAGAACTGGTTTCAGCAACATCCACATTTCACCGTCCTATATCTTCCACCATACTCTCCATTCCTCAACCCTATAGAAGAGTTTTTCTCGGCATGGCGGTGGAAGGTATATGATCTCCGTCTCCAGGCTGAGGTACCCCTCATCCAAGCCATGGAGGAGGCCTGTGACCAGATGGAGGTAGCAGCAATGCAAGGATGGATTCGTTCTAAGACGTTTCTTTCCAAGGTGTCTTGCTAATGACAACATTGCCTGCGATGTTGATGAAATTCTCTGGCCAGATCCAGCTAGGCGAAGAGACAATGTCTAGTTATTTTTTGTAAAAAAAAATTTAACTTACAATACGTAAAGTGACGTTTGGTTACAGTATTATGAATCTCCATGTCAACTTTTTGGGCGTGTTGAGAAATAAATGAGTTTCTTCAGTCTGCAAAATTGGTCTTGTGTAGTGTTTGGTGAATTTACATTATATTTGTACTTTGTTGATAGTAGCCTACTCTAATCATATGGAAGTAGAAGTGCTAAAAGTGTTTTGGGTTTATCACAGCAGAGTGTAACTCGTGAAAACAGTGTATAGTAATGTGAAACGTGTGTGTTTCAGATGGGAACAAAGTGTGGTTTTTAAAAACAAGTGTATAGTTTTTACAAGAGTGTTGAATTTTGCAAAGGATCTGTGGTGTTTTGCTAATTGGGTGTGTGGTTGTGCTGATTGGGTGTGTGGTGGTGCTGATTGGGTGTGTGGTTGTGCTGATTGGGTGTGTGGTTGTGTTAATTGGGTGTGTGGTTGTGCTAATTGGGTGTGTGGCTGTGCTAATTGGGTGTGTGGTTGTGCTAATTGGGTGTGTGGTTGTGCTAATTGGGTGTGTGGTTGTGCTAATTGGGTGTGTGGTTGTGCTAATTGGGTGTGTGGTTGTGCTAATTGGGTGTGTGGTTGTGCTAATTGGGTGTAGTGTTTTGCTAATTGGGTGTGTGGTTGTGCTAATTGGGTGTGGTGTTTTGAAAACACAGGCCCTGTTTTGAAAATCGTGCTTAAGCAATCAAAAAAAGTAAAAGTGAGTCACAGAGTAAAATACTACTTGGGTAAAAATCTAAAATTATTTGGTTTTAAGTATACTCAAAAGTAAATGCAATTGCTAAAATATACTTAAGTATCAAAAGTTAAACTGTAAATCATTTCAAATTCTTTATTTTAAGCAAACCAGATGGCATCATTTTATTTGTTATTTACTGATAGCCAGGGGAACACTCCAACAATCAGACATAATTTTATTTGTTATTTACTGATAGCCAGGGGAACACTCCCGTTATTTACCGATAGCCAGGGGAACACTCCAACACTCAGACATAATAATAATAATAATAATAATATATGCCATTTAGCAGACGCTTTTATCCAAAGCGACTTACAGTCATGTGTGCATACATTCTACGTATGGGTGGTCCCGGGGATCGTTATTTACTGATAGCCAGGGGAACACTCTAACACTCAGACATCATTTTATTTGTTATTTACTGATAGCCAGGGGAACACTCCAACACTCAGACATCATTGTATTTGTTATTTACTGATAGCCAGGGGAACACTCCAACACTCAGACATCATTTTATTTGTTATTTACTGATAGCCAGGGGAACACTCCAACACTCAGACATCATTTTATTTGTTATTTACTGATAGCCAGGGGAACACTCCAACACTCAGACATCATTTTATTTGTTATTTACTGATAGCCAGGGGAACACTACAACACTCAGACATCATTGTATTTGTTATTTACTGATAGCCAGGGGAACACTCCCGTTATTTACTGATAGCCAGGGGAACACTCCAACACTCAGACATCATTGTATTTGTTATTTACTGATAGCCAGGGGAACACTCCCGTTATTTACTGATAGCCAGGGGAACACTCCAACACTCAGACATCATTGTATTTGTTATTTACTGATACCCAGGGGAACACTCCCGTTATTTACTGATAGCCAGCGGAACACTCCAACACTCAGACATCATTGTATTTGTTATTTACTGATAGCCAGGGGAACACTCCCGTTATTTACTGATAGCCAGGGGAACACTCCAACACTCAGACATCATTGTATTTGTTATTTACTGATAGCCAGGGGAACACTCCAACACTCAGACATCATTGTATTTGTTATTTACTGATTGCCAGGGGAACACTCCAACACTCAGACATCATTGTATTTGTTATTTACTGATAGCCAGGGGAACACTCCAACTCTCAGACATTATTGTATTTGTTATTTACTGATAGCCAGGGGAACACTCCAACTCACAGACATCATTGTATTTGTTATTTACTGATAGCCAGGGGAACACTCCAACACTCAGACATCATTGTATTTGTTATTTACTGATAGCCAGGGGAACACTTCCATTATTTACTGATAGCCAGGGGAACACTCCAACACTCAGACATCATTGTATTTGTTATTTACTGATAGCCAGTGGAACACTCCAACACTCAGACATCATTGTATTTGTTATTTACTGATAGCCAGGGGAACACTCCAACACTCAGACATCATTGTATTTGTTATTTACTGATAGCCAGGGGAACACTCCCGTTATTTACTGATAGCCAGGGGAACACTCCAACTCTCAGACATTATTGTATTTGTTATTTACTGATAGCCAGGGGAACACTCCAACTCTCAGACATCATTGTATTTGTTATTTACTGATAGCCAGGGGAACACTCCAACACTCAGACATCATTGTATTTGTTATTTACTGATAGCCAGGGGAACACTCCAACACTCAGACATCATTGTATTTGTTATTTACTGATAGCCAGGGGAACACTCCCGTTATTTACTGATAGCCAGGGGAACACTCCAACACTCAGGCATCATTGTATTTGTTATTTACTGATAGCCAGGGGAACACTCCAACACTCAGACATCATTGTATTTGTTATTTACTGATAGCCAGGGGAACACTCCAACTCTCAGACATTATTGTATTTGTTATTTACTGATAGCCAGGGGAACACTCCCGTTATTTACTGATAGCCAGGGGAACACTCCAACACTCAGACATCATTGTATTTGTTATTTACTGATAGCCAGGGGAACACTCCAACTCTCAGACATTTACAAACTAAGAATTTGTGTTCCGTGAGTCCTCCAGATCAGAGGCAGTAGATGACCTGGGATGTTCTCTTGATAAGTCTGTGAATTGGAACATTTTCCTGTCCTGCTCAGCATTCAAAATGTAATTAATACTTTTGGGTGTTTGGAAAAATGTATGGAGTAAAAAGTACATTAAATTCTTTAGGAATGTAGTGAAATTAAAGTTTAAAAAATGTAAATAGTAAAGTACAGATACCCTAAAAAATGACTTATCTAGTACTTTAAAGTACTCAACACCACTGGCATTGCATCATACAATAGATGGACTGTTAAGTTTAGATCTATTTTTATGATGCCATATCTTGGACATCATAAAAAGAGAGTTACAGGGATTAGTACTCATTCCTTCCTACCCACCATGACCCACAGGAAGCAGTAAGGAATCAACACTCCTTCCTGTCTCTGGCAGGTGATTTTGATGAAGAGGTTAACAGAGTTCAGAGACTGTTGGTTAATCTGGTCTAATGATGACCATGGTGAGTCTGAGTGGTCATGGTGAGTCTGTGTGGTCATGGTGAGTCTGTGTGGTCTAGGTGAGTCTGTGCGGTCAAGGTGAGTCTATGTGGTCATGATGAGTCTGTGTGGTCATGATGAGTCTGTGTGGTCTAGGTGAGTCTGTGTGGTCATGGTAAGTCTGTGTGGTCATGGTGATTCTGTGTGGTCTAGGTGAGTCTGTGTGGTCAAGGTGAGTCTGTGTGGTCATGGTGATTCTATGTGGTCTAGGTGATTCTGTGTCACCATGGTGATTCTGTGTGGTCAAGGTGATTCTGTGTCACCATGGTGATTCTGTGTGGTCTAGGTGAGTCTGTGTGGTCATGGTGAGTCTATGTGGTCATGGTGAGTCTATGTGGTCATGGTGAGTCTGTGTGGTCTAGGTGATTCTGTGTGGTCATGGTGATTCTGTGTGGTCTAGGTGAGTCTGTGTGGTCAAGGTGAGTCTGTGTGGTCATGATGAGTCTGTGTGGTCATGATGAGTCTGTGTGGTCATGGTGAGTCTATGTCACCTTGGTGATTATGTGTGGTCAAGGTGATTCAGTGTCACCATGGTGATTATGTGTGGTCAAGGTGATTCTGTGTCACCATGGTGATTCTGTGTGGTCATGGTGATTCCGTGTTGCCATGATGATTCTCTGTGGTCTAGGTTACTCTGTGTTGCCATGGTGATTCTTTGGGGTCTAGGTGATTTTGTGTGGTCATGGTGATTCTGTGTGGTCTAGGTGATTTTGTGTTGCCATGGTGATTCTGTGGGATCTAGGTGTTTTTGTGTGGTCTAGGTGAGTCTGTGTTGCCATGGTGATTCTGTGTGGTCTAGGTGGTTCTGTGTGGTCATGGTGAGTTTGTGGTTTCAGGGATTTGGGATTGAGTCACAGTGGAAAGTCACGTTTTACCAGGCCAGGGCAAGAGACTGACGGATGAGGAGAACCTTTCTCCCCTCATCCCTGTTTCCCTGAAAGAGGGAGCAGAAAAAGTGAAGGTATGAGAAAAGTGAAAGGAGGATCCATGTTCACATTAATGCAAATTTTTTCCCCTCCCCCCTCCCCTTTCCTCCCATCTCCTTCCCTCTAACCCTCCCCCCTCCAACTGATAATGAGGTAGTCCATTCTCCCCTCCCTCCCACTGGGCCTACCTGCTGCGACACAAAAGCTCCAGACTCTATTTTTGGAGCCCCTCTTCTCATTTATTTCCTTGATTTGGTGAGGATAATAATAATTGTGCTGGAGGTGCCGTATTCAAATGAACTGCCATTCCTCCGGCGCTATCGGCCAACCATCGCTTCCTCTCCTCCTTTCTCTCCTCTCCTTTCTGTGACTTGCTCTCTCCATCCTTCTCTCCCTTCCTCCGTCTCTCCCTCCCTCTCTGCCTTCCTCCGTCTCTCCCTCCCTCTCTCCCTTCCTCCTTCTCTCCCTCCCTCTCTGCCTTCCTCCGTCTCTCCCTCCCTCTCTCCCTTCCTCCATCTCTCCCTCCCTCTCTCCCTTCCTCCTTCTCTCCCACCCTCTCTGCCTTCCTCCGTCTCTCCCTCCCTCTCTCCCTTCCTCCGTCTCTCCCTCCCTCTCTCCCTTCCTCCGTCTCTCCCTCCCTCTCTCCCTTCCTCCGTCTCTCCCTCCCTCTCTGCCTTCCTCCGTCTCTCCCTCCCTCTCTCCCTTCCTCCGTCTCTCCCTCCCTTTCTCCCTTCCTCCGTCTCTCCCTCCCTCTCTGCCTTCCTCCGTCTCTCCCTCCCTCTCTCCCTTCCTCAGTCTCTCCCTCCCTCTCTCCCTTCCTCCCTCTCTCCCTTCCTCCATCTCTCCCTCCCTCTCTGCCTTCCTCCGTCTCTCCCTCCCTCTCTGCCTTCCTCCGTCTCTCCATCCCTCCTGGCAGGAACACAAAGGCCATTGAAGCAGGTCCTCCTGATATGTTTCCTTGTTGAGTTTATTCAAATCAGCTGTTTGAAAACTTACCTTGTTTGCATTGTAATGCTGCGTTGCGGCGCTTTGACAATTTACAATTTACTGATAGAGCCTCTGTAAGAGGGCCGGGTGCGCCTGCTGCCTGTGAATATGAAATGAATTCCATTCCTCCCTGTCTGTATTCACATCACAGTGGAAACATGATAGCTTACATGAGTGTCTTTGAAAGCGACTCTAACTAAATAAATTTGATTTTGAAAGAGTGTATTTGTCATATGCCCCCTCGTCTCGCCAGGTGCTGTCAGGGATAAAGCAGCCAGTTTATTGTACATAATAGGATGCAAGGCTTCTTAAATATACATGAATTCTATTAGGTGTTGCTCGACAGGGCGGGAGGCACAAAACGCAACGCTTGCAGAGAGGGAACCACACACATCCATCAGTATGCTAAAGAGGTGTGTGTGTGTGTTTGTTTGTTTGTGTGTCTCTATGTGTGTGTGTGTGTGTGTGCACGCACACACACACACTAAAGAGACCATTGCGCTGTCACTCTCACTTAGCACCTGTTAGGAACAATGACAATGAAATGTTTCTGCAGCACAAAACACCTCGGGGATAACTGTCACTGTCACTGCTGAGAGACACCTTGGATAGGAAGAGAGTGGAGACACAGATTGGTGTGTTTGCCTGTGTGTATGCTAAGTGAGTGAGTGAGTGAGTGAGTGAGTGAGTGAGTGAGTGAGTGAGTGAGTGAGTGAGTGAGTGAGTGAGTGAGTGAGTGAGTGAGTGAGTGAGTGAGTGAGTGAGTGCGTGTGTGCGTGTGAGTGTGAGTGTGTGTGTGTGTCTTGAAGGGTGTTTTATGGAGACAGCTGTGTTGCACCTTTCAACTGTGTGTGTGTGTGTGTGTGTGTGTGTGTGTGTGTGTGTGTGTGTGTGTGTGTGTGTGTGTGTGTGTGTGTGTGTGTGTGTGTGTGTGTGTGTGTGTGTGTGTGTGTGTGTGTGTGTGTGTGTGTGTGTGTGTGTGTGTGTGTGTGTGTGTGTGTGTGTGTGGAAGGTTGGAAACAGGGCAAAAAGATGAATGTCCATTATTACAGATGGACAATAAAGGACTCTATTAAGTACTATTCTTTTCTATTTGGCATTTGTCTATACAAATGATGCATCCAATAATGACCAGTAAATATCTCCAGGCTGTTTGGGTCTGGCTGTGCCTCCTCCCCTCCTCTCCTCTGCTGTCCTCCTCTCCCCCCTCCTCTGCTGTCCTCCTCTCCCCCTCCTCTGCCGTCCTCTTCTCCCCCTCCTCTGCTGTCCTCCTCTCCCCCCTCCTCTGCTGTCCTCCTCTCCCCCCTCCTCTGCTGTCCTCCTCTCCCCCTCCTCTGCTGTCCTCCTCTCCCCCTCCTCTGCTGTCCTCCTCTCCCCCTCCTCTGCTGTCCTCCTCTCTGCTGTCCTCCTCTCCCCCTCCTCTGCTGTCCTCCTCCCCTCCCCCTCCTCTGCTGTCCTCCTCTCCCCCTCCTCTGCTGTCCTCCTCCCCTCCCCTCCTCTGCTGTCCTCCTCCCCTCCCCTCCTCTGCTGTCCTCCTCCCCTCCCCTCCTCTGCTGTCCTCCTCTCCCCCTCCTCTGCTGTCCTCCTCCCCTCCCCTCCTCTGCTGTCCTCCTCCCCTCCCCTCCTCTGCTGTCCTCCTCCCCTCCCCTCCTCTGCTGTCCTCCTCCCCTCCCCTCCTCTGCTGTCCTCCTCTCCCCCCCTCCTCCACCGCCGGCTTGTTATCTGGTCCAGCTGAGCTCTTAATTACATGATGGAGCTCGTTATGTGCTTAATTAGAGAGGTTCAGCACAGGGCAGAAACAGGGAGGGAGGAGAGAGGGAGGGAGGAGACAGGGAGGGAGGAGAGAGGGAGAAGGATAGAAAGAGAGACGGGCTGAGACCAGTAACACAGGGTTCATGGTAGCAGATCAACAGCCCTACATGAACTCTT
This sequence comes from Oncorhynchus gorbuscha, assembly GCF_021184085.1. Classification (NCBI taxonomy): domain Eukaryota; kingdom Metazoa; phylum Chordata; class Actinopteri; order Salmoniformes; family Salmonidae; genus Oncorhynchus; species Oncorhynchus gorbuscha. The sequence goes on from NC_060190.1 coordinate 51,084,221, forward strand.
AACCCCCCACATGAACACATTAACCCAGCCTCTCTCTGGTCCTGCCCCTGTTAGTAAGTGTCAACATCAGGCCTGCATTCAGGATGCTTTCAACACCGATTGAACACTCCACAGTGCAAACATACTGTTTTCTTTTTGTGCAGGTTTGATTGTGGTATATCCGAATATATTAATCAAATCATTTGACACAATTGGTAATTACCTGATACTAAATGGTATCTAATAATATTGTATTAAAATGGGTCAGTTTACCATGTTATGCTTAAGGACATTCCAGGTGAATAGTGGACTATTAAGTAAAGTTCTGAAGTTATAAGTAACAGCACAAGCCTGAGGAGAGAAAATGTTGACGTGTTTGTATCTCAGTCACAGAGGAGAGAGAGAGAGAGAGGGGGGATGAACAATGTTTTTGTTGTTCATCTTTAAGAGTATACTTTTGGGTCAATTAACAATAAAGATCAATTGATAGCTCCTTCTCCTTTCTTCTGTGATTTCTGCCCCTGGTAAGGAGATAAATATTTATGAAGGCAGAAAGTCCCTGATCAAAGCCATCGGCAAAAAACACCACACTAAAAAACATCAAGGCTTTGTTGTTCCACTGTCCCATAGCACACAAACCCAACCTCCTCCTATCCCCTACCCTCCCACCCCTATCCCCTACCCTCCCACCCCTATCCCCTCAAAAAACAGCTGAGACCAAGATGGGTTTGGGACTGGTGCACTGTTGCTTTAAGATAGAATATTCTGTCTTCTACATCATAATTATCTCCTTAAGGTAGAAATATTAGCATATCCACCAATCTTATTATCTGAGAAATTGGCTCATTAAGTTGGCAGGTTCCCCTTGTGCCCACCTTGCTCGCTGTTGTCCACATTTCATCAGGGCGCTGTGGGGCGTTGTGACTGACTGACGGACAGACAGACATACATACAGGACCCTGGACACAGCTTCCACTGGGACCTGGGCAGAGAAGGAGGAGAGGCAGAGTGGGAATATCAGTGGGACACATGAAGGAAAGAAGACGAGGGAGGGAAACATGTTTAGAGTTTTGAGATGCACCCCAGGAGATCCCTCTATGGAGACTAGGAGAGACTAGGAGAGACTAGGAGATCCCTCTATGGAGACCAGGAGAGACTAGGAGATCCCTCTATGGAGACTAGGAGAGACTAGGAGATCCCTCTATGGAGACTAGGAGAGACTAGGAGATCCCTCTATGGAGACCAGGAGAGACTAGGAGAGACTAGGAGATCCCTTTATGGAGACTATGAGATCCCTCTATGGAGACTAGGAGAGACTAGGAGAGACTAGGAGATCCCTCTATGGAGACTAGGAGAGACTAGGAGATCCCTCTATGGAGACTAGGAGATCCCTCTATGGAGACTATGAGATCCCTCTATGGAGACTAGGAGATCCCTCTATGGAGACCAGGAGAGACTAGGAGAGACTAGGAAATCCCTCTATGGAGACTAGGAGAGACTAGGAGATCCCTCTATGGAGACCAGGAGAGACTAGGAGATCCCTCTATGGAGACTAGGAGAGACTAGGAGAGACTAGGAGATCCCTCTATGGAGACTAGGAGATCCCTCTATGGAGACCAGGAGAGACTAGGAGAGACTAGGAGATCCCTCTATGGAGACCAGGAGAGACTAGGAGGGACTAGGAGATCCCTCTATGGAGACCAGGAGAGACTAGGAGAGACCAGGAGAGACTAGGAGAGACTAGGAGAGACCAGGAGAGACCAGGAGAGACTAGGAGAGACTAGGAGAGACTAGGAGAGACTAGGAGATCCCTCTATGGAGACCAGGAGAGACTAGGAGATCCCTCTATGGAGACCAGGAGAGACTAGGAGAGACTAGGAGATCCCTCTATGGAGACTAGGAGAGACTAGGAGATCCCTCTATGGAGACTAGGAGATCCCTCTATGGAGACTAGGAGAGACTAGGAGATCCCTCTATGGAGACTAGGAGAGACTAGGAGATCCCTCTATGGAGACTAGGAGATCCCTCTATGGAGACTAGGAGAGACTAGGAGATCCCTCTATGGAGACTAGGAGATCCCTCTATGGAGAGTAGGAGAGACTAGGAGAGACTAGGAGATCCCTCTATGGAGACTAGGAGATCCCTCTATGGAGACTAGGAGAGACTAGGAGATCCATCTATGGAGACTAGGAGAGACTAGGAGATCCCTCTATGGAGACTAGGAGAGACTAGGAGATCCCTCTATGGAGACTAGGAGATCCCTCTATGGAGACTAGGAGAGACTAGGAGATCCCTCTATGGAGACTAGGAGATCCCTCTATGGAGAGTAGGAGAGACTAGGAGAGACTAGGAGATCCCTCTATGGAGACTAGGAGATCCCTCTATGGAGACTAGGAGAGACTAGGAGATCCATCTATGGAGACTAGGAGAGACTAGTAGATCCCTCTATGGAGACTAGGAGAGACTAGGAGATCCCTCTATGGAGACTAGGAGAGACTAGGAGATTCCTCTATGGAGACTAGGAGAGACTAGGAGAGACTAGGAGATCACTCTATGGAGACTAGGAGATCCCTCTATGGAGACTAGGAGATCCCTCTATGGAGACTAGGAGATCCCTCTATGGAGACTAGGAGAGACTAGGAGATCCCTCTATGGAGACTAGGAGAGACTAGGAGATCCCTCTATGGAGACTAGGAGATCCATCTATGGAGACTAGGAGAGACTAGGAGATCCCTCTATGGAGACTAGGAGAGACTAGGAGATCCCTCTATGGAGACTAGGAGATCCCTCTATGGAGACTAGGAGAGACTAGGAGATCCCTCTATGGAGACTAGGAGATCCCTCTATGGAGAGTAGGAGAGACTAGGAGAGACTAGGAGATCCCTCTATGGAGACTAGGAGATCCCTCTATGGAGACTAGGAGAGACTAGGAGATCCATCTATGGAGACTAGGAGAGACTAGTAGATCCCTCTATGGAGACTAGGAGAGACTAGGAGATCCCTCTATGGAGACTAGGAGAGACTAGGAGATTCCTCTATGGAGACTAGGAGAGACTAGGAGAGACTAGGAGATCACTCTATGGAGACTAGGAGATCCCTCTATGGAGACTAGGAGATCCCTCTATGGAGACTAGGAGAGACTAGGAGATCCCTCTATGGAGACTAGGAGAGACTAGGAGATCCCTCTATGGAGACTAGGAGAGACTAGGAGATCCCTCTATGGAGACTAGGAGAGACTAGGAGATCCCTCTATGGAGACTAGGAGAGACTAAGAGAGACTAGGAGATCCCTCTATGGAGACTAGGAGAGACTAGGAGATCCCTATATGGAGACTAGGAGAGACCTAGGAGAGACCTAGGAGAGACCTAGGAGAGACCTAGGAGAGACTAGGAGATCCCTCTATGGAGACTAGGAGAGACTAGGAGAGACCTAGGAGAGACCTAGGAGAGACTAGGAGATCCCTCTATGGAGACTAGGAGAGACTAGGAGATACTAGGAGATACTAGGAGATCCCTCTATGGAGACTAGGACGGACTAGGAGAGACTAGGAGATCCCTCTATGGAGACTAGGAGAGACTAGGAGAGACTAGGGAAGACTAGGCCGGGATAAAGTTGCTTCTCAATACTACAGATGAAGGAAGGAGACAAGGAAAGTTAACATGTTAGGAGGGAATCAGAACAGCCTTCTACAGTGACCAATGTATGTGTGCATAAGTGTGTGTATGCTATATGTGTGTGTATGCTATAAGTGTGTGTATGCTATATGTGCCTATGTGTATGCAAGCCTGTTTAATAGGCTTACACGTCTCCTGCTCAGCCAATACACCATCTCTTTACACTGTGAGGCCTGGCCTATGGGTGGGGATCACAGAACCACTAAGACCTGGCCAGAAACAGTGCTCAAAGACCCACTTAGGGGCTTACAGAAGAAAGCATACATTTTCTAGGTAATCAGAAAGAGGCTCCCCGCAAATTACATTTCCCTGCTATTAGATATTAATGAGATGCCTTAGAATATCCCAGGCCCCTAATCTGCAAAATATAATCCCCAAAATGAAACCTGACTCTGGTTAGTCCTAATTAAATCATCCCTTCTAATCCTGGAAATGGCCTTTATTAATCTCACGGCTTTACTGAACAACGGGACACTACGGAGAAACCGCACTGTAGACCACAAGGCCTGAGAGAGAGGAAGAGGGCGAGAGAGAGACAGAGAGACCGGGAGAGAGAGACCGGGAGAGAGAGACACAGAGAGAGACCCAGAGAGAGACCCAGAGAGAGAAACAGAGAGAGACACAGAGAGAGACACAGAGAGAGACACAGAGAGAGACACAGAGAGAGAGACACAGAGAGAGAGACACAGAGAGAGAGACACAGAGAGAGAGACACACAGAGAGAGACACAGAGAGAGAGACACAGAGAGAGACACAGAGAGACGGAGAGAGAGACGGAGAGAGAAACACAGAGAGAGAGAGAGAGAGAGAGAGAGAGAGAGAGAGAGAGAGAGAGAGAGAGAGAGAGAGAGAGAGAGAGAGAGAGAGAGAGAGAGAGAGAGACAGAGAGACAGAGAGACAGAGAGACAGAGAGATAGTGGCCGGAGAATAGTGTGAGAAGAAGAATGGTGTGAAGGCAGACAGAGGGTGAAAAATGATAAAAGGAGGGAGATAAAAACTGAGAAAGAAGGATAGACAGAGTAAAACTTTCAGAGAACGTATATCAGTTGAACAATAGTTGAGCTCTCTCTACTATTCGGCAGTGTGGGTGTGTAATTCAGTGGTTAATTAGAAGCCTGGCGATGCTAAATGAATTCAGCCCCTCGTTTTACTATAACACAGGACCTGAAGCACTTTAATGCCTCCCAGATTCATTAACTAACCAAACAAATGTGATAATCATGAAGCACAATTTCACTATGGATCTCTACATATATTATTCTATACATACTATTACGTAGGTCCATTTAGATGATCTTACCAGTTCCATATGGTAAAGCTGTCACAAATCAATATACAGCAAATATATGTATTACAATCTGGAATTCAAATAGTAAATGGCAGCTTTGCTGTGAGTGAATAGTATCACTTTATAAATAGTCATTTCTTATGGTATTTATTTTGACCTAATAAAAGGTATTAGGAATCCCATGCATCCAATGTATGTGCGTGCCTGCATGAGTGTGTGTCTGCACACCTGGGTGTAGGTACACGTGGGTGTGTGTGTTGGCAGTCATGTACGGGGCAGGTGGGTCGAGTCCCGATCTGCTTAACAGCCAATTTACAAAGGTCAGGTGAGAGAGATCAAACCACTGGGTAAATCACAGCTCACACTCATAAATGAGAAACAATCATTCAGGAAAGGTCATACAGCCAGGATTGAGGATTATACTAATAGAGTAGGCCTCCTCCTCCTCTCTCACTTCCTCACTCCATCCCTCTCTCCATCTCTCAACAGGGGGTACAACGCCTCTCTCACTTCCTCACTCCATCTCTCAACAGGGGGTACAACGCCTCTCTCACTTCCTCACTCCATCTCTCTCTCCATCTCTCAACAGGGGGTACAACGCCTCTCTCACTTCCTCACTCCCATCCCTCTCTCCATCTCTCAACAGGGGGTACAACGCCTCTCTCACTTCCTCACTCCATCTCTCAACAGGGGGTACAACGCCTCTCTCACTTCCTCACTCCATCCCTCTCTCCATCTCTCAACAGGGGGTACAACACCTCTCTCACTTCCTCACTCCCATCCCTCTCTCCATCTCTCAACAGGGGGTACAACGCCTCTCTCACTTCCTCACTCCCATCCCTCTCTCCATCTCTCAACAGGGGGTACAACGCCTCTCTCACTTCCTCACTCCATCTCTCAACAGGAGGTACAACGCCTCTCTCACTTCCTCACTCCATCCCTCTCTCCATCTCTCAACAGGGGGTACAACGCCTCTCTCACTTCCTCACTCCATCTCTCAACAGGGGGTACAACACCTCTCTCACTTCCTCACTCCATCCCTCTCTCCATCTCTCAACAGGGGGTACAACACCTCTCTCACTTCCTCACTCCATCCCTCTCTCCATCTCTCAACAGGGGGTACAACACCTCTCTCACTTCCTCACTCCATCCCTCTCTCCATCTCTCAACAGGGGGTACAACACCTCTCTCACTTCCTCACTCCATCCCTCTCTCCATCTCTCAACAGGGGGTACAACGCCTCTCTCACTTCCTCACTCCATCTCTCAACAGGGGGTACAACACCTCTCTCACTTCCTCACTCCATCTCTCAACAGGGGGTACAACACCTCTCTCACTTCCTCACTCCCATCCCTCTCTCCATCTCTCAACAGGGGGTACAACACCTCTCTCACTTCCTCACTCCCATCCCTCTCTCCATCTCTCAACAGGGGGTACAACGCCTCTCTCACTTCCTCACTCCATCTCTCAACAGGGGGTACAACGCCTCTCTCACTTCCTCACTCCATCTCTCAACAGGGGGTACAACGCCTCTCTCACTTCCTCACTCCATCCCTCTCTCCATCTCTCAACAGGGGGTACAACACCTCTCTCACTTCCTCACTCCCATCCCTCTCTCCATCTCTCAACAGGGGGTACAACGCCTCTCTCACTTCCTCACTCCATCTCTCAACAGGGGGTACAACGCCTCTCTCACTTCCTCACTCCATCCCTCTCTCCATCTCTCAACAGGGGTACAACGCCTCTCTCACTTCCTCACTCCCATCCCTCTCTCCATCTCTCAACAGGGGGTACAACGCCTCTCTCACTTCCTCACTCCATCTCTCAACAGGGGGTACAACGCCTCTCTCACTTCCTCACTCCATCCCTCTCTCCATCTCTCAACAGGGGGTACAACGCCTCTCTCACTTCCTCACTCCATCCCTCTCTCTGTCTCTCAACAGGGGGTACAACGCCTCTCTCACTTCCTCACTCCATCCCTCTCTCCATCTCTCAACAGGGGGTACAACGCCTCTCTCACTTCCTCACTCCCATCCCTCTCTCCATCTCTCAACAGGGGGTACAACGCCTCTCTCACTTCCTCACTCCCATCCCTCTCTCCATCTCTCAACAGGGGGTACAACGCCTCTCTCACTTCCTCACTCCATCTCTCAACAGGGGGTACAACACCTCTCTCACTTCCTCACTCCATCCCTCTCTCTGTCTCTCAACAGGGGGTACAACGCCTCTCTCACTTCCTCACTCCATCCCTCTCTCTGTCTCTCAACAGGGGGTACAACGCCTCTCTCACTTCCTCACTCCATCCCTCTCTCTGTCTCTCAACAGGGGGTACAACGCCTCTCTCACTTCCTCACTCCATCCCTCTCTCCATCTCTCAACAGGGGGTACAACGCCTCTCTCACTTCCTCACTCCATCCCTCTCTCTGTCTCTCAACAGGGGGTACAACGCCTCTCTCACTTCCTCACTCCATCCCTCTCTCTGTCTCTCAACAGGGGGTACAACGCCTCTCTCACTTCCTCACTCCATCCCTCTCTCCATCTCTCAACAGGGGGTACAACGCCTCTCTCACTTCCTCACTCCCATCCCTCTCTCCATCTCTCAACAGGGGGTACAACGCCTCTCTCACTTCCTCACTCCATCTCTCAACAGGGGGTACAACGCCTCTCTCACTTCCTCACTCCATCTCTCAACAGGGGGTACAACGCCTCTCTCACTTCCTCACTCCATCTCTCAACAGGGGGTACAACGCCTCTCTCACTTCCTCACTCCATCTCTCAACAGGGGGTACAACGCCTCTCTCACTTCCTCACTCCATCTCTCTCTCCATCTCTCAACAGGGGGTACAACGCCTCTCTCACTTCCTCACTCCCATCCCTCTCTCCATCTCTCAACAGGGGGTACAACGCCTCTCTCACTTCCTCACTCCATCTCTCAACAGGGGGTACAACGCCTCTCTCACTTCCTCACTCCATCCCTCTCTCCATCTCTCAACAGGGGGTACAACGCCTCTCTCACTTCCTCACTCCATCTCTCAACAGGGGGTACAACGCCTCTCTCACTTCCTCACTCCATCTCTCTCTCCATCTCTCAACAGGGGGTACAACGCCTCTCTCACTTCCTCACTCCTATCCCTCTCTCCATCTCTCAACAGGGGGTACAACGCCTCTCTCACTTCCTCACTCCATCTCTCAACAGGGGGTACAACGCCTCTCTCACTTCCTCACTCCATCCCTCTCTCCATCTCTCAACACGGGGTACAACACCTCTCTCACTTCCTCACTCCATCTCTCTCTCCATCTCTCAACAGGGGGTACAACGCCTCTCTCACTTCCTCACTCCATCTCTCAACAGGGGGTACAACGCCTCTCTCACTTCCTCACTCCATCCCTCTCTCTGTCTCTCAACAGGGGGTACAACGCCTCTCTCACTTCCTCACTCCATCCCTCTCTCTGTCTCTCAACAGGGGGTACAACGCCTCTCTCAATTGTTCTCCAGACTGCTGACTGATGGGAGTCAAGACCTCCGTATTAAAATCAGAGGTAAGGAAAGAGACACATTTGAACTTAAAGGTAGTTTTTAGTTGATTTTATTACAGGTATGGTATCTTGACGGGGGTGTTATCTCCTGGTTATTACATGGACAGCTAATGGAAATATTGCTCTCAATCAAAAGCGTTCAAATCAAATCAAATCACATTTATTTATATAGCCCTTCGTACATCAGCTGATATCTCAAAGTGCTGTACAGAAAACCAGCCTAAAACCCCAAACAGCAAGCAATGCAGGTGTAGAAGCAAACAATCTTGTCCTTGTATCTTTAAATGTTGTAAATGTTGCCCCTGGACTATCAGCTGGTATGATGATTCTACTACAGATTCCTAGTGTGTCCATCTTCTTGAATCTACTACAGATTCCTAGTGTGTCCATCTTCTTGAATCTACTACAGATGCCTAGTGTGTCCATCTTCTTGAATCTACTACAGATGCCTAGTGTGTCCATCTTCTTGAATCTACTACAGATGCCTAGTGTGTCCATCTTCTTGAATCTACTACAGATGGCTAGTGTATCCATCTTCTTGAATCTACTACAGAAGCCTAGTGTGTCCATCTTCTTGAATCTACTACAGATGCCTAGTGTGTCCATCTTCTTGAATCTACTACAGATGCCTAGTGTGTCCATCTTCTTGAATCTACTACAGATGCCTAGTGTGTCCATCTTCTTGAATCTACTACAGATGCCTAGTGTGTCCATCTTCTTGAATCTACTACAGATGCCTAGTGTGTCCATCTTCTTGAATCTACTACAGATGCCTAGTGTGTCCATCTTCTTGAATCTACTACAGATGCCTAGTGTGTCCATCTTCTTGAATCTACTACAGATGCCTAGTGTGTCCATCATCTTGAATCTACTACAGATGCCCAGTGTGTCCATCTTCTTGAATCTACTACAGATGGCTAGTGTATCCATCTTCTTGAATCTACTACAGATGCCTAGTGTGTCCATCTTCTTGAATCTACTACAGATGCCTAGTGTGTCCATCTTCTTGAATCTACTACAGATGCCTAGTGTGTGCATCTTCTTGAATCTACTACAGATGCCCAGTGTGTCCATCTTCTGGAATCTACTACAGATGCTTAGTGTGTCCATCTTCTTGAATCTACTACAGATGCCTAGTGTGTCCATCTTCTTGAATCTACTACAGATGCTTAGTGTGTCCATCTTCTTGAATCTACTACAGATGCTTAGTGTGTCCATCTTCTTGAATCTACTACAGATGCCTAGTGTGTCCATCTTCTTGAATCTACTACAGATGCCTAGTGTGTCCATCTTCTTGAATCTACTACAGATGCCTAGTGTGTCCATCTTTTTGAATCTACTACAGATGCCTAGTGTGTCCATCTTCTTGAATCTACTACATATTCCTAGTGTGTCCATCTTCTTGAATCTACTACAGATGCCTAGTGTGTCCATCTTCTGGAATCTACTACAGATGCTTAGTGTGTCCATCTTCTTGAATCTACTACAGATGCCTAGTGTGTCCATCGTCTTGAATCTACTACAGATGCCTAGTGTGTCCATCTTCTTGAATCTACTACAGATGCCCAGTGTGTCCATCTTCTTGATTCTACTACAGATGCCTAGTGTGTCCATCATCTTGAATCTACTACAGATGGCTAGTGTATCCATCTTCTTAAATCTACTACAGATGCCTAGTGTGTCCATCTTCTTGAATCTACTACAGATGCCTAGTGTGTCCATCTTCTTGAATCTACTACAGATGCCTAGTGTGTCCATCTTCTTGAATCTACTACAGATGGCTAGTGTATCCATCTTCTTGAATCTACTACAGATGCCCAGTGTGTCCATCTTCTTGATTCTACTACAGATGCCTAGTGTGTCCATCTTCTTGAATCTACTACAGATGTCTCTCTATCATCCCTTCCTCCTGTCTCTTTCTTTCTTTCTTTCTTTCTTTCTTTCTTTCTTTCTTTCTTTCTTTCTTTCTTTCTTTCTTTCTTTCTTTCTTTCTTTCTGTATCATAGTTAGTAAAGCACTTTGAACATGTAAAACATTGTAACAACAGGGGGCAGTGTTGGGTCACAAAGCAGACCAGAGAATGTCACTTTCTCACTCTCTCACTTACAGGCCAGGGTCCAGTCTCTCCACCTCTCAGGATTAATTACACTTTTTCAATTAATGTCTTAATGAGAGCTGGTGGAGCCGCACTGATAACACTGTTATATCTCAGTATGGAGGGAGAGGGATGGAGGGAGAGAGATGGAGGGAGAGAGATGGATGGAGGGAGAGAGATGGAGGGAGGGAGGGAGATAGATTGAGGGAGAAGTTAGAGAGATGGAGGGAGAGAGATGGAGGGAGAGAGATGGATGGAGGGAGAGAGATGGAGGGAGAGAGATGGAGGGAGGGAGATTGAGGGAGAAGTTAGAGAGATGGATGGAGGGAGAGAGAGAGATGGATGGAGGGAGATAGATTGAGGGAGAAGTTAGAGAGATGGAGGGAGAGAGATGGATGGAGGGAGAGAGATGGATGGAGGGAGAGAGATGGATGGAGGGAGAGAGATGGAGGGAGAGATATGGAGGGAGAGAGATGGAGGGAGAGAGATGGATGGAGGGAGAGAGATGGATGAATGGAGGGAGAGAGATGGATGGAGGGAGAGAGAGAGATGGATGGAGGGAGGGAGATAGATGGAGAAGTTAGAGAGATGGAGGGAGATAGATTGAGGGATAAGTTAGAGATGGACGGAGAGAGATGGATGAGGGAGATAGAAGATTGAGGGATAAGTTAGAGAGATGGAGGGAGATAGATTGAGGGAGAAGTTAGAGAGATGGAGAGAGAGAGATGGAGGGAGGGAGATAGATTGAGGGAGAAGTTAGAGAGATGGAGGGAGAGAGATGGATGGAGGGAGATAGATTGAGGGAGAAGTTAGAGAGAGCAGAGAGAAACAGAAAGGTAGATGGGAGATAACACAGGGTGATGGAGTGTCATCTAAGCTCTAACTGAGGCAACAAGAGAAAGGCTGCATGGAAAAGACACACACACAGTGCCAAAAATAGCATTTACTGTGTCAGACAACAGCCACTTTCTTTATATACATACACATGGAAACCATGTACATACCTAGACAGAAAACAGCCACCCCGTGACATGTTGACTACGCTACAGTGACATCCCTAGTATGGCTCCGACACACACGCTCTTTCCCATGATCCTTTGGGTTACCACAGTAATGAGCTCTACAGGCATGCACCAGGGGATCTGTCACATACACACACACACACACACACGCACGGCTGGCACACACCAGGGGACCTCATGTGTAAATTAGTCAGCTGATGTGTCACATGATGAGCCTGAAGGTCATTAATTGGTCAGCAATCAGAGGTTGGCGTGTCAGATATTGGAGGGATAATTTGCATAAGGCAGTGGAGCACTTACCCCTAAAGATCCTTTCAAACAGCCTTTACAATTGGAGCTTTTTCTATAGGTATCTTTCTCTCTCTCCTTTCTCTTCTCTCTATTCTCTCTCTCCTCTCTCTCCTCTCTCTCTCCTATCTCTCCTCTCTCTCTCCCTCTCTCTCTCCTCTCTCTTCTCTCTATTCTCTCTCCTATTTCTCCTATCTCTCCTCTCTCATCTCTCTTCTCTCTCCTATCTCTCCTCTCTCTCTCTCTCTCTCTCTCTCTCTCTCTCTCTCTCTCTCTCTCTCTCTCTCTCTCTCTCTCTCTCTCTCTCTCTCTCTCTCTCTCTCTCTCTCTATTCTCTCTCTCTATTCTCTCTCTCTCTATCTCTCTCTCTCTCTCTCTCTCTCTCTCTCTCTCTCTCTCTCTCTCTCTCTCTCTCTCTCTCTCTCTCTCTCTCTCTCTCTCTCTCTCTCTCTCTCTCTCTCTCTCTCTCTCTCTCTCTCTCTCTCTCTCTCTCTCCTCTCTCTCTCTCTCTCTCCTATCTCTCCTCTCTCTCTCTCTCCTATCTCTCCTCTCTCCTATCTCTCTCTATCTCTCTCTCTCCTATCTCTCCTCTCTCTCTCTCCAATCTCTCTCTCTCTCCTCTCTCTCCAATCTCCCTTTCTCTCCCATCTCTCCTATCTCTCCTCTCTCTTCTCTCTCTCCTCTCTCTCTCTCCAATCTCTCATCTCTCTCTCTCTCACACTGTACATCAGGCATCTGAGCCAGTGGACATCTCAGAGTGGGCTTTACATAGTTCTATATTTAAAAAACATGTTTTTATTATTTTTAGAAAATGTTTGACTGTTATTTTATTCTTTATTCTTACATTTTTATTGATTTTATGCTGTTTTCTTGAGATCCTCATAGAAACAAGACAATTATTCCCAAGTGCTTTTACTCCCCTCATGTTCAATTAAATGGAAATAAATTAAGAGTTATCTTCCAAAATACGTCTTTAAATACTTTAAAAATCCAAGCAGGGAAAGGGAACATTTTGAGCTCGGAAATCATATTTCGAGATCTGATGAATATAAAAAGTGTACATTGTTCAAGAAAACGAGTCAAGGTCAAATAGAAAAAAAGGTCAAATCTGTGACTTTCTGTCGACATCCTTTTGAAAGCGTGAAGACGGTCTGTTCTCAGAGGACAAAGAGAGAGAAAATAAATCAGGTTTCTTTTTCAAGAAAACACTGAACATGATTCTAATTCTCACTAATCAGACCAAACCATTACATTTCATTTTACACATTTAAAGACCATATGAATTAACAGTGTGTTCAATTAGACTGCTCTCCTCTCACAGACTCTTCACACAATACTACGACTGAACCATTGCTTTTCTGTCTCCTTCCATCTGACACACACCAGACCATGCAGACAGACCATGCAGACAGACCATGCAGACCGATCATGCAGACAGACCATGCAGACCATCTGACACACACCGGACCATGCAGACAGACCATGCAGACAGACCATGCAGACCATCTGAAACACACCAGACCATGCAGAGAGACCATGCAGACAGACCATGCAGACAGACCATGCAGGCCACCTGACACACACCAGACCATGCAGACAGACCATCTGACACACACCAGACCACGCAGACAGACCATGCAGACCATCTGACACACACCCGACCATGCAGACAGACCATGCAGACAGACCATGCAGACCATCTGACACACACCAGACCATGCAGACAGACCATGCAGACAGACCATGCAGACCATCTGACACACACCAGACCATGCAGAAAGACCATTCAGACAGACCATGCAGACACACCATGCAGACAGACCATGCAGACAGACCATGCAGACCACCTGATACACACCAGACCATGCAGACAGACCATGCAGACCATCTGACACACACCAGACCATGCAGACAGACCATGCAGACAGACCATGCAGACAGACCATGCAGACCATCTGACACACACCAGACAATGCAGACAGACCATGCAGACCATCTGACACACACCAGACCATGCAGACAGACCATGCAGACCATCTGACACACACCAGACCATGCAGACAGACCATGCAGACCATCTGACACACACCAGACCATGCAGACAGACCATGCAGACCATCTGACACACACCAGACCATACAGACAGACCATATGACACACACCAGACCATGCAGACAGACAATGCAGACAGACCATGCAGACCATATGACACACACACCGGACCATGCAGACAGACCATGCAGACCATCTGACACACACCAGACCATGCAGACAGACCATGCAGACCATCTGACACACACCAGACCATGCAGACAGACCATGCAGACAGACCATGCAGACAGACCATGCAGACCATCTGACACACACCAGACAATGCAGACAGACCATGCAGACCATCTGACACACACCAGACCATGCAGACAGACCATGCAGACCATCTGACACACACCAGACCATGCAGACAGACCATGCAGACCATCTGACACACACCAGACCATGCAGACAGACCATGCAGACCATCTGACACACACCAGACCATGCAGACAGACCATGCAGACAGACCATGCAGACAGACCATGCAGACCATCTGACACACACCAGACCATGCAGACAGACCATGCAGACAGACCATGCAGACCATCTGACACACACCAGACCATGCAGAAAGACCATGCAGACACACCATGCAGACAGACCATGCAGACAGACCATGCAGACCACCTGACACACACCAGACCATGCAGACAGACCATGCAGACCATCTGACACACACCAGACCATGCAGACAGACCATACAGACAGACCATGCAGACAGACCATGCAGACCATCTGACACACACCAGACCATGCAGACAGACCATGCAGACCATCTGACACACACCAGACCATGCAGACAGACCATGCAGACATACCATGCAGACAGACTATGCAGACGATCTGACACACACCAGACCATGCAGACAGACCATGCAGACGATCTGACACACACCAGACCATGCAGACAGACCATGCAGACCATCTGACACACACCAGACCATGCAGAAAGACCATGCAGACCATCTGACACACACCAGACCATGCAGACAGACCATGCAGACGATCTGACACACACCAGACAATGCAGACAGACCATGCAGACCATCTGACACACACCAGACCATGCAGACAGACCATGCAGACCATCTGACACACACCAGACCATGCAGACAGACCATGCAGACCATCTGACACACACCAGACCATGCAGACAGACCATGCAGACCATCTGACACACACCAGACCATGCAGACAGACCATGCAGACAGACCATGCAGACAGACCATGCAGACCATCTGACACACACCAGACCATGCAGACAGACCATGCAGACCATGGTCTGCAGACCATGCAGACCATCTGACACACACCAGACCATGCAGAAAGACCATGCAGACACACCATGCAGACAGACCATGTAGACAGACCATGCAGACCATCTGACACACACCAGACCATGCAGACAGACCATGCAGACCATCTGACACACACCAGACCATGCAGAAAGACCATGCAGACAGACCCTGCAGACC
The DNA here is from genome assembly GCF_021184085.1 of Oncorhynchus gorbuscha. Lineage (NCBI taxonomy): Eukaryota > Metazoa > Chordata > Actinopteri > Salmoniformes > Salmonidae > Oncorhynchus > Oncorhynchus gorbuscha. Next base: position 51,099,673 of record NC_060190.1, read on the forward strand.
ATTTGACACACACCAGACCATGCAGACAGACCATGCAGACAGACCATGCAGACCATCTGACACACACCAGATCATGCAGAAAGACCATGCAGACAGACCATGCAGACAGACCATGCAGACCATCTGACACACACCAGACCATGCAGAAAGACCATGCAGACAGACCATGCAGACCATCTGACACACACCGGACCATGCAGACAGACCATGCAGACAGACCATGCAGACCATCTGACACACACCAGACCATGCAGAAAGACCATGCAGACAGACCATGCAGACAGACCATGCAGACCATCTGACACACACCAGACCATGCAGACAGACCATGCAGACAGACAATGCAGACAGACCATGCAGGCCATCTGACACACACCAGACCATGCAGACAGACCATGCAGACAGACCATGCAGACCATCTGACAGACACCAGACCATGCAGAAAGACCATGCAGACAGACCCTGCAGACCATCTGACACACACCAGACCATGCAGACAGACCATGCAGACAGAACATGCAGACCATCTGACACACACCAGATCATGCTGAAAGACCATGCAGACAGTCCATGCAGACAGACCATGCAGCCCATCTGACACACACCAGACCATGCAGAAAGACCATGCAGACAGACCATGCAGACCATCTGACACACACTGGACCATGCAGACAGACCATGCAGACAGACCATGCAGACAATCTGACACACACCAGACCATGCAGACAGACCATGCAGACCACCTACCACACACCAGACCATGCAGACAGACCATCTGACACACACCAGACCATGCAGACAGACAATGCAGACATACCGTGCAGACAGACCATGCAGACCATCTGACACACACCAGACCATGCAGACAGACCATGCAGACCATCTGACACACACCAGAACATACAGACAGACCATCTGACACACACCAGACCATGCAGACAGAAAATGCAGACAGACCATGCAGACCATATGACACACACCGGACCATGCAGACAGACCATGCAGACCATCTGACACACACCAGACCATGCAGACAGACCATGCAGACCATCTGACACACACCAGACCATGCAGACAGACCATGCAGACAGACCATGCAGACAGACCATGCAGACCATCTGACACACACCAGACAATGCAGACAGACCATGCAGGCCATCTGACACACACCAGACTATGCAGACAGACCATGCAGACAGACCTTGCAGACCATCTGACACACACCAGACCATGCAGACAGACCATGCAGACAGACCATGCAGACCATCTGAAACACACCAGATCATGCAGAAAGACCATGCAGACAGACCATGCAGTCTGTCTGCATGGTCCTTCTGTAGCTCAGTTGGTAGAGCATGGCGCTTGTAACGCCAGGGTAGTGGGTTCGATCCCCGGGACCACCCATACGTAGAATGTATGCACACATGACTGTAAGTCGCTTTGGATAAAAGCGTCTGCTAAATGGCATATATTATTATATATTATTATTATTATATATTAGACCATGCAGACAGACCATGCAGACCATCTGACACACACCAGACCATGCAGAGAGACCATGCAGACAGACAATGCAGACATACCATGCAGACAGACCATGCAGACCATCTGACACACACCAGACCATACAGACAGACCATCTGACACACACCAGACCATGTAGACAGACAATGCAAACAGACCATGCAGACAGACCATCTGACACACACCAGACCATGCAGACAGACCATGCAGACAGACCATGCAGACCATCTGACACACACCAGACCATGTAGACAGACCATGCAGACCACCTACCACACACCAGACCATGCAGACAGACCATCTGACACACACCAGACCATGCAGACAGACAATGCAGACATACCGTGCAGACAGACCATGCAGACCATCTGACACACACCAGACCATGCAGACAGACCATGCAGACCATCTGACACACACCAGACCATACAGACAGACCATCTGACACACACCAGACCATGCAGACAGACAATGCAGACAGACAATGCAGACCATATGACACACACACCGGACCATGCAGACAGACCATGCAGACCATCTGACACACACCAGACCATGCAGACCATCTGACACACACCAGACCATGCAGACAGACCATGCAGACAGACCATGCAGACCATCTGACACACACCAGACCATGTAGACAGACCATGCAGACCACCTACCACACACCAGACCATGAAGACAGACCATCTGACACACACCAGACCATGCAGACAGACAATGCAGACATACCGTGCAGACAGACCATGCAGACCATCTGACACACACCAGACCATGCAGACAGACCATGCAGACCATCTGACACACACCAGACCATACAGACAGACCATCTGACACACACCAGACCATGCAGACAGACAATGCAGACAGACAATGCAGACCATATGACACACACACCGGACCATGCAGACAGACCATGCAGACCATCTGACACACACCAGACCATGCAGACCATCTGACACACACCAGACCATGCAGACAGACCATGCAGACAGACCATGCAGACAGACCATGCAGACAGACCATGCAGGCCATCTGACACACACCAGACCATGCAGACAGACCATGCAGACCATCTGACATACACCAGACCATGAAGACAGACCATCTGACACACACCAGACCATGCAGACAGACCATGCAGACCATCTGACACACACCAGACCATGCAGACAGACCATGCAGACAGACCATGCAGACAGACCATGCAGACCATCTGACACACACCAGACCATGCAGACAGACCATGCAGACAGACAATGCAGACAGACCATGCAGACAGACCATGCAGACCACCTGACACACACCAGACCATGCAGACAGATCATGCAGACCATCTGACACACACCAGACCATGAAGACAGACCATGCAGACCATCTGACACACACAAGACCATGCAGACAGACCATGCAGACCATCTGACACACACCAGACCATGCAGACATACCATGCAGACAGACCATGCAGACCATCTGACACACACCAGACCATGCAGACAGACCATGCAGACCATCTGACACACACCAGACCATGCAGACAGACAATGCAGACAGACCATGCAGACCATCTGACACACACCAGACCATGCAGACAGACCATGCAGACCATCTGACACACACCAGACAGACCATGCAGACAGACCATGCAGACCATCTGACACACACCAGATCATGCAGAAAGACCATGCAGACAGACCATGCAGACCATCTGACACACACCAGACCATGCAGAAAGACCATGCAGACAGACCATGCAGACCATCTGACACACACCAGACCATGCAGACCATCTGACACACACCAGATCATGCAGAAAGACCATGCAGACAGACCATGCAGACAGACCATGCAGACCATCTGACACACACCAGACCATGCAGACAGACCATGCAGACATACCATGCAGACAGACCATGCAGACCATCTGACACACACCAGACCATGCAGACAGACCATGCAGACCATCTGACACACACCAGACCATGCAGACAGACCATGCAGACAGACCATGCAGACCATCTGACACACACCAGATCATGCAGAAAGACCATGCAGACAGACCATGCAGACCATCTGACACACACCAGACCATGCAGAAAGACCATGCAGACAGACCATGCAGACCATCTAACACACACCAGACCATGCAGAAAGACCATGCAGACAGACCATGCAGACCATCTGACACACACCAGATCATGCAGAAAGACCATTCAGACAGACCATGCAGACCATCTGACACACACCAGACCATGCAGAAAGACCATGCAGACAGACCATGAAGACCATCTGACACACACCAGACCATGCAGACAGACCATGCAGACAGACCATGCAGACCATCTGACACACACCAGACCATGCAGACAGACCATGCAGACAGACCATGCAGACAGACCATGCAGACCATCTGACACACACCAGACCATGCAGACAGACCATGCAGACATACCATGCAGACAGACCATGCAGACCATCTGACACACACCAGACCATGCAGACAGACCGTGCAGACCATCTGACACACACCAGACCATGCAGAAAGACCATGCAGACAGACCATGCAGACCATCTGACACACACCATACCATGCAGACAGACCATGCAGACAGACCATGCAGACCATCTGACACACACCAGATCATGCAGAAAGACCATGCAGACAGACCATGCAGACAGACCATGCAGACCATCTGACACACACCAGACCATGCATACAGACCATGCAGACAGACCATGCAGACCACCTGACACACACCAGACCATGCAGAAAGACCATGCAGACAGACCATGCAGACCATCTGACACACACCAGACCATGCAGACAGACAATGCAGACATACCATGCAGACAGACCATGCAGACCATCTGACACACACCAGACCATGCAGACAGACCATGCAGACCATCTGACACACACCAGACCATACAGACAGACCATCTGACACACACCAGACCATGTAGACAGACAATGCAGACAGACCATGCAGACAGACCATGCAGACCATTTGACACACACCAGACCATGCAGACAGACCATGCAGACAGACCATGCAGACCATCTGACACACACCAGACCATGTAGACAGACCATGCAGACCACCTACCACACACCAGACCATGCAGACAGACCATCTGACACACACCAGACCATGCAGACAGACAATGCAGACATACCGTGCAGACAGACCATGCAGACCACCTACCACACACCAGACCATGCAGACAGACCATCTGACACACACCAGACCATGCAGACAGACCATGCAGACAGACCATGCAGACAGACCATGCAGACAGACCATGCAGACCATCTGACACACACCAGACCATGCAGACAGACCATGCAGACAGACCATGCAGACAGACCATGCAGACCATCTGACACACACCAGACCATGCAGACAGACCATGCAGACCATCTGACACACACCAGACCATGCAGAAAGACCATGCAGACAGACCATGCAGACCATCTGACACACACCATACCATGCAGACAGACCATGCAGACCATCTGACACACACCAGATCATGCAGAAAAACCATGCAGACAGACCATGCAGACAGACCATGCAGACCATCTGACACACACCAGACCATGCATACAGACCATGCAGACAGACCATGCAGACCATCTGACACACACCATACCATGCAGACAGACAATGCAGACAGACCATGCAGACCATCTGACACACACCAGACCATGCAGAAAGACCATGCAGACAGACCATGCAGACCATCTGGCACACACCATACCATGCAGACAGACCATGCAGACAGACCATGCAGACCATCTGACACACACCAGATCATGCAGAAAAACCATGCAGACAGACCATGCAGACAGATCATGCAGACCATCTGACACACACCATACCATGCAGACAGACCATGCAGACCATCTGACACACACCAGACCATGCAGACAGACCATGCAGACCATCTGACACACACCAGACCATGCAGACAGACCATGCAGACCATCTGACACACACCAGACCATGCAGACAGACCATGCAGACCATCTGACACACACCAGACACACACCAGACCATGCAGACCATGCAGACAGACCATGCAGACCATCTGACACACACATGCAGAAAAACCATGCAGACAGACCATGCAGACAGACCATGCAGACCATCTGACACACACCAGACCATGCAGACAGACCATGCAGACCATCTGACACACACCAGACCATGCAGACCAGACCATGCAGACAGACCATGCAGACAGACCATGCAGACCATCTGACACACACCAGACCATGCAGACAGACCATGCAGACCAGACCAGACCATACAGACAGACCATCTGACACACACCAGACCATGCAGACAGACCATGCAGACCATCTGACAGACCACCAGACCATTTGCAGACAGACCATGCAGACAGACCATGCAGACAGACCATGCAGACCATCTGACACACACCAGACCATGCAGACAGACCATGCAGACCATCTGACACACACCAGACCATACAGACAGACCATCTGACACACACCAGACCATGCAGACAGACAATGCAGACAGACCATGCAGACAGACCATGCAGACAGACCATGCACACAGACCAGACCATGCAGACCATGCAGACACACACCAGACCATGCAGACAGACCACACACAGACCATGCAGACAGACCATGCAGACAGACCAGACAGACCATGCAGACCATCTGACACACACCAGACCATGCAGACAGACCATGCAGACCACCTGCAGACAGACCATGCAGACCATGCAGACAGACCATCTGACACACACCAGACCATCTGCACACACCAGACCATGCAGACAGACCATGCAGACAGACCATGCAGACCATCTGACACACACCAGACCATGCAGACAGACCATGCAGACAGACCATGACAGACCATGCAGACAGACCATGCAGACAGACCATGCAGACAGACCATGCAGACAGACCATGCAGACCATCTGACACACACCAGACCATGCAGACAGACCATGCAGACAGACCATGCAGACCATCTGACACACACCATACCATGCAGACAGACCATGCAGACCATGCAGACCATCTGACCACACCAGACCATCAGACAGACCATGCAGACAGACCATGCAGACCATCTGACACAAAACCATGCAGACAGACCATGCAGACAGACCATGCAGACCATCTGACACACACCAGATCATGCAGAAAAACCATGCAGACAGACCATGCAGACCATCTGACACACCACCAGACCATGCAGACCATCTGACAGACCATGCAGACAGACCATGCAGACCATCTGACACACACAGACCATGCAGACAGACCATGCAGACAGACCACACCAGACCATCTGACAGACCATGCAGACCATCTGACACACAAGACCATGCAGACAGACCATGCAGACCATCTGACACACACCAGACCATGCAGACAGACCATGCAGACCATCTGACACACACCAGACCATGCAGACAGACCATGCAGACCATCTGACACACACCAGACCATGCAGACAGACCATGCAGACCATCTGACACACACCAGACCATGCAGACAGACCATGCAGACAGACCATGCAGACAGACCATGCAGACAGACCATGCAGACAGACCATGCAGACCATCTGACACACACCAGACCATGCAGACAGACCATGCAGACCATCTGACACACACCATACCATGCAGACAGACAATTCAGACAGACCATGCAGACAGACCATGCAGACAGACCATGCAGACAGACCATGCAGACAGACCATGCAGACCATCTGACACACACCAGACCATGCAGACAGACCATGCAGACAGACCATGCAGACAGACCATGCAGACAGACCATGCAGACAGAACTCTCTCCCCATCTCATTGCTCCAATAACCACAGAGCCAAGTTCAAGCCACCGTTAAAGAGTCAAACATTTTAATAAATAAATCTAACACACTTTTTAATTAAAAAGGATCCTAATAATCCACATCATATTATAGAGCGCAGATTCATCGGTCAATTTAATAAGAGTGAGGCTTTTGGATGTTAATATCTCTGCTAGCAGGTTTCCTTCATAACTGAGAGGCTTGCTTAATTACACTCTGGGCTAATGACGGGGAATATTCAGGGCCTCTCCATGTTTTGATAAATGGCTTTCCACAAAGATTTATTCCTAATTATCTCATTTGTCTTTCTCCATTACTTTTTATAGTTTAAATTTATGAAGTCATTAAGACGTTAGTGGGCCTGATAATGATTAGGAGAAGGAATTGTATGAAAGTGAATTATATGAAAATGATTATGGCTAAAGGAGTGTTTAAAATGGGACCGTGGTGGAGGAAGTGTGTGCGCGTGTGTGTGCGTTTGTGCATGTGTCTGTCTGTGTGTGTGTGTGTGCATGTGTCTGTCTGTGTGTGTGTGTGTGTGTGTGTGCATGTGTCTGTCTGTCTGTGTGTGTGTGTGCGTGCACGTGTGTGTAGGAAGTACAGTGGTCTTTGTTATAAGGTGCAGGGCGCCCCTCCATCACCCCCCCCCCCCCCTGTCCTCTCGGCTGGCTGACGCTCCCACCTTACGCCAGTGGAAATAACCATGATTAAAACATCTTTGTCACCCTCCTCTAGGCCTGTCTACCTTTCTCCCCCTCCTCTCTCCCTCCTTCCCCTTCTTCTCACTCCTCTAGCCCTGTCTACGTCTCTCTCCTCTCTCTCTCCGTCCTCCCCTCCTTCTCCTTCCTATAGCCCTGACTCCTTCTCTCTCCCTCCTTCTCCTTCATTCTCTCTCCCCTCCCCAGTGTCTCTGCTCTCTTTATCCTATGTGCTCATCTTTCCCTCCTCACCCCTCTCTTCCTTCTACCTGTTTCTCTCCATTCCCCCTAATCCCCCTCCCCATGGTTCTGTTCTCTCAATCATTCTTGCCCATCTCTCACTTCTCACCCTCCACCCTCTCCTCTTTTTTCCTCTCTCCCCCTTGTCTCTCTTCTCTCCATCCTACTACTCATCTCTATCACTCCCTGTCTGGCCGTGCTGCTGACAGAAGAAATGTTCTCTCCTCTCTTCCAGATAACAGATCTCTCTCTCTCTCCCTTCTTTTCCTCTCTGAGAGAATAAGGCTATAACAGGGACTATTTTTACCCAGGCGGCCAGGCCCCTTCTGTACCTCCGTCCGCATTTGTTTAATTTCATTGGTCTTTGAAGACATAATGAAACACATAAATACAGACCCTCACATCTGTGTTCAAGGTCTTTGAATATTATGATAAAGTTTTACAGGGTGAGATGAGCTTGCAGGGTAATCTTTTAAATGAATGCCTCTTAGTCCAGAAACATAAACGGTGATATCCCATGCCCCTCACACGCACACACACGCACACACGCACACACACACACACACACACACACACACACACACACACACACACACACACACACACACACACACACACACACACACACACACACACACACACACACACACACACACACACACACACACACACACACACACACACACACGCCTCATAGTCTGGCAGCCATTTCAAGCAGCTACCACCAGCCCCGCTTTACCGTTTATCTAGTATAAAACTGTCCAGTTGGCATTTTAGCTCTTTCACTTGAAGCCATTTTGTCCTTGGTGCTTGTACTCTGTTCTACAGTGGTTGGATGTTAAATAGACTTGTCCACTCATCCTGCTCACTCAAGACCATTTGAGACAGGGTTGGGGCCAAATTCATTGCAATTCAGGAAGTGAATTGAAAGTCCAATTCAGGAAGAGATAACCTGCCTATTGAAAAGGTTTAAGACATACATCAGAACCAGGTCTTAACTCCACAGGTTTAAGACATACATCAGAACCAGGTCTTAACTGGACAGGTTTAAGACATACATCAGAACCAGGTCTTAACTGGACAGGTTTAAGACATACATCAGAACCAGGTCTTAACTCCACAGGTTTAAGACATACATCAGAACCAGGTCTTAACTGGACAGGTTTAAGACATACATCAGAACCAGGTCTTAACTGGACAGGTTTAAGACATACATCAGAACCAGGTCTTAACTCCACAGGTTTAAGACATACATCAGAACCAGGTCTTAACTGGACAGGTTTAAGACATACATCAGAACCAGTTCTTAACTGGACAGGTTTAAGACATACATCAGAACCAGGTCTTAACTCCACAGGTTTAAGACATACATCAGAACCAGGTCTTAACTCCACAGGTTTAAGACATACATCAGAACCAGGTCTTAGCAGGACAGGTTTAAGACATACATCAGAACCAGGTCTTAACTGGACAGGTTTAAGACATACATCAGAACCAGGTCTTAACTCCACAGGTTTAAGACATACATCAGAACCAGGTCTTAGTAGGACAGGTTTAAGACATACATCAGAACCAGGTCTTAACTACACAGGTTCCATAAGGGTGTTACAGAAAAATAATGTAATAAGTGTAATAATAATAAAAACTAACGTAGTCAAGCCCTTAGTCCTGACAGTGGGTTGAAGGTTGAGTTTTGGGTCTCTCCCCCTCTCGTCCTCCCTACTGCCTCTGTGAGACAGATCATAGGGGCCTATGTAAGCCTGTGGTTCATTCATTCATTATTTGATTATTTAATCAGCCCAGATGAAAATCATCTTTAACACCAGTGTTAATTAGGAAACATCTGGAGCAGAGAGAGAGAAAGAGCGAAAGAGAGAGAGAGCGAGATGAAAAATGAAAACAGGGGATGGCATCTCCAGCTGTCACTGTCTCTCCTTCTATCCCTCCATTTATCCCCCTCTTACCATCATTTCTCTTATTCTCCCTCCCTCCCTCCCTTTATCTTTTCTTTGTCATTCTGTCACCCTCTGTTCTGTAATGCCAGTGTATCCCACCAGGGGGAGCAGTGTTTATGCTGCTAGACACCAGACCAGTTGGTTTCAGTGAAGGAGAACTTTTACATTTTCCCAATAACACAAGCAGGAGAATATCATGCACTGTATACACTACCAATATATAGTCTGTAAGGATATCCATAAAATATCATTCACTGTATACACTACCAATATATAGTCTGTAAGGATATCCATATAATATCATTCACTGTATACACTACCAATATATAGTCTGTAAGGATATCCATATAATATCATTCACTGTATACACTACCAATATATAGTCTGTAAGGATATCCATATAATATCATTCACTGTATACACTACCAATATATAGTCTGTAAGGATATCCATATAATATCATTCACTGTATACACTACCAATATATAGTCTGTAAGGATATCCATATAATATCATTCACTGTATACACTACCAATATATAGTCTGTAAGGATATCCATATAATATCATTCACTGTATACACTACCAATATATAGTCTGTAAGGATATCCATAAAATATCATTCACTGTATACACTACCAATATATAGTCTGTAAGGATATCCATATAATATCATTCACTGTATACACTACCAATATATAGTCTGTAAGGATATCCATATAATATCATTCACTGTATACACTACCAATATATAGTCTGTAAGGATATCCATAAAATATCAATACATTTTAATGGACGATAAAGTATTATTTTATATTATTTTATGACCTGAGAGAACACAGCACTTCCCTTTTGTTGGTCATTAAACCAGTGGAGCTCTATGTTCTGTTCCTCTCCCATCATTCACACATGAACAGCACCTGAAGGTGGGATTATTTGGCAGCACCACAAACACCACTCCAGTCCAGTGGTGATCCTTCATACCTACAGCACCACGAATACCACTCCAGTCCAGTGGTGAACCTTCATACCTACAGCACCACGAACACCACTCCAGTCCAGTGGTGAACCTTCATACCTACAGCACCACAAACACCACTCCAGTCCAGTGGTGATCCTTCATACCTACAGCACCACGAACACCACTCCAGTCCAGTGGTGAACCTTCATACCTACAGCACCACGGACACCACTCCAGTCCAGTGGTGAACCTTCATACCTACAGCACCACGAACACCACTCCAGTCCAGTGGTGAACCTTCATACCTACAGCACCACGAACACCACTCCAGTCCAGTGGTGATCCTTCATACCTACAGCACCACGAACACCACTCCAGTCCAGTGGTGAACCTTCATACCTACAGATCCACGAACACCACTCCAGTCCAGTGGTAAACCTTCATACCTACAGCACCACGAACACCACTCCAGTCCAGTGGTGATCCTTCATACCTACAGCACCACGAACACCACTCCAGTCCAGTGGTGAACCTTCATACCTACAGATCCACGAACACCACTCCAGTCCAGTGGTAAACCTTCATACCTACAGCACCACGAACACCACTCCAGTCCAGTGGTGAACCTTCATACCTACAGCACCACGAACACCACTCCAGTCCAGTGGTGAACCTTCATACCTACAGCACCACGAACACCACTCCAGTCCAGTGGTGAACCTTCATACCTACAGCACCACGAACACCACTCCAGTCCAGTGGTGAACCTTCATACCTACAGCACCACGAACACCACTCCAGTCCAGTGGTGAACCTTCATACCTACAGCACCACGAACACCACTTCAGTCCAGTGGTGAACCTTCATACCTACAGCACCACGAACACCACTCCAGTCCAGTGGTGAACCTTCATACCTACAGCACCACGAACACCACTTCAGTCCAGTGGTGAACCTTCATACCTACAGCACCACGAACACCACTCCAGTCCAGTGGTGAACCTTCATACCTACAGCACCACAAACACCACTCCAGTCCAGTGGTGATCCTTCATACCTACAGCACCACAAACACCACTCCAGTCCAGTGGTGAACCTTCATACCTACAGCACCACAAACACCACTCCAGTCCAGTGGTGATCCTTCATACCTACAGCACCACGAACACCACTCCAGTCCAGTGGTGAACCTTCATACCTACAGCACCACGAACACCACTCCAGTCCAGTGGTGAACCTTCATACCTACAGCACCACGAACACCACTCCAGTCCAGTGGTGAACCTTCATACCTACAGCACCACGAACACCACTCCAGTCCAGTGGTGAACCTTCATACCTACAGCACCACGAACACCACTCCAGTCCAGTGGTGAACCTTCATACCTACAGCACCACGAACACCACTCCAGTCCAGTGGTGAACCTTCATACCTACAGCACCACGAACACCACTCCAGTCCAGTGGTGAACCTTCATACCTACAGCACCACGAACACCACTCCAGTCCAGTGGTGAACCTTCATACCTACAGCACCACGAACACCACTCCAGTCCAGTGGTGAACCTTCATACCTACAGCACCACGAACACCACTCCAGTCCAGTGGTGAACCTTCATACCTACAGCACCACGAACACCACTCCAGTCCAGTGGTGAACCTTCATACCTACAGCACCACGAACACCACTTCAGTCCAGTGGTGAACCTTCATACCTACAGCACCACGAACACCACTCCAGTCCAGTGGTGAACCTTCATACCTACAGCACCACAAACACCACTCCAGTCCAGTGGTGATCCTTCATACCTACAGCACCACAAACACCACTCCAGTCCAGTGGTGAACCTTCATACCTACAGCACCACAAACACCACTCCAGTCCAGTGGTGATCCTTCATACCTACAGCACCACGAACACCACTCCAGTCCAGTGGTGAACCTTCATACCTACAGCACCACAAACACCACTCCAGTCCAGTGGTGAACCTTCATACCTACAGCACCACGAACACCACTCCAGTCCAGTGGTGATCCTTCATACCTACAGCACCACAAACACCACTCCAGTCCAGTGGTGATCCTTCATACCTACAGCACCACAAACACCACTCCAGTCCAGTGGTGAACCTTCATATCTACAGCACCACAAACACCACTCCAGTCCAGTGGTGAACCTTCATACCTACAGCACCACAAACACCACTCCAGTCCAGTGGTGAACCTTCATACCTACAGCACCACAAACAACACTCCAGTCCAGTGGTGATCCTTCATACCTACAGCACCACGAACACCACTCCAGTCCAGTGGTGAACCTTCATACCTACAGCACAACAAACACCACTCCAGTCCAGTGGTGATCCTTCATACCTACAGCACCACGAACACCACTCCAGTCCAGTGGTGATCCTTCATACCTACAGCACCACGAACACCACTCCAGTCCAGTGGTGATCCTTCATACCTACAGCACCACGAACACCACTCCAGTCCTGTGGTGATCCTTCATACCTACAGCACCACGAACACCACTCCAGTCCAGTGGTGATCCTTCATACCTACAGCACCACGAACAGAGGGATGGGGGAAAGAGAGGAGGAGGGGATAGAGGGAAAGAGGGAGGGATTCCCTTTAATTGCAATCATCCTGAGCAGTTCTGTGTGTCGTGCTGGCAGCAGCACTGCAGGGATCCACACTCCACACATACAATTAACACAGGATAGTGGGGGGCACATAATTGGGCCTTCTCCCTCTCTCCAGTCACGCTATTCTACTATGTGTGCATTTGGGTGTGTGTGTCTGCTACAGGGTGTGTGTGGCCACTGGTCCTGATTTTACTCCAAAGCTAAACACATATTCCATGTTCATACTTGGCCCTTAGTTTTCTATTGTCAGTATGTGGTTGTACAGTACATGTGGTGGAGCCTGCCCATCTGAGGGGGGTACAGCTCCATGACAGTTCCATGTTTCTTGGTTGATGCTCATCATCTGCTTTGCCTGAACCAAAACAGTGTTGTTGTTTTTTTCTATGGGTTGTTCTACGCTGGCTGGGTGATGCGTCCAGCTATTGTCTCAGTATGTTTCCTCTGTCTGTGTCTCAGTATGTTTCCTCTGTCTGTGTCTCAGTATGTTTCCTCTGTCGGTGTCTCAGTATGTTTCCTCTGTCTGTGTCTCAGTATGTTTCCTCTGTCTGTGTCTCAGTATGTTTCCTCTGTCTGTGTCTCAGTATGTTTCCTCTGTCTGTGTCTCAGTATGTTTCCTCTGTCTGTGTCTCAGTATGTTTCCTCTGTCTGTGTCTCAGTATGTTTCCTCTGTCTGTGTCTCAGTATGTTTCCTCTGTCTGTGTCTCAGTATGTTTCCTCTGTCTGTGTCTCAGTATGTTTCCTCTGTCGGTGTCTCAGTATGTTTCCTCTGTCTGTGTCTCAGTATGTTTCCTCTGTCTGTGTCTCAGTATGTTTCCTCTGTCTGTGTCTCAGTGTGTTTCCTCTGTCTGTGTCTCAATATGTTTCCTCTGTCTGTGTCTCAGTGTGTTTCCTCTGTCTGTGTCTCAATATGTTTCCTCTGTCTGTGTCTCAGTATGTTTCCTCTGTCTGTGTGTCAGTGTGTTTCCTCTGTCTGGGTCTCAGTATGTTTCCTCAGTATGTTTCCTCTGTCTGTGTCAGTATGTTTCCTCTGTCTGTGTCTCAGTGTGTTTCCTCTGTCTGTGTCTCAGGGTGTTTCCTCTGTCTGTGTCTCAGTGTGTTTCCTCTGTCTGTGTCAGTATGTTTCCTCTGTCTATGTCTCAGTGTGTTTCCTCTGTCTATGTCTCAGTGTGTTTCCTCTGTCTGTGTCTCAGTGTGTTTCCTCTGTCTGTGTCTCAGGGTGTTTCCTCTGTCTGTGTCTCAGTGTTGGCAGGGTGTTGTGTCAGGGTTAATTAAGACACACAGCTCATCTCTACCTGATGAGGGTCAGAACACAGAGGCAGCTCTGCATCACATTAATCTAACCCCAATTTATGCTGACACACACACACACACACACACACACACACACACACACACACACACACACACACACACACACACACACACACACACACACACACACACACACACACACACACACACACACACACACACACACACACAGAGCTGCATCACATGAATCCTCAATGTATGTTGTCTTGACTCCTGCTGATAGATACCACACTCATCTGCATCCAAAATCACACAGGCACACATATAGTACACACACTCCTGTTCACACACACTTACACACATGCAAGCACACATGCACACTTAAGTACACACGTGCACACACACATTTTAGCTGCTCCGAGCCGCTACTCTGGGCCACTACTCCGGGCCACTACTCTGGGCCACTACTCTGGGCCACTACTCTGGGCCACTACTCTGGGCCACTACAAAATCCCTTACCTACTCCCTTACCTACTACTCTCACCTACTGCTGCCAGACCCCATACACACTACCCTCCACCTGCACACTATCCTACACACTACCCTCCACCTGCACACTATCCTACACACTACCCTCCACCTGCAAACTATCCTACACACTACCCTACACACTACCCTCCACCTGCACACTACCCTACACACTACCCTCCATCTGCACACTATCCTTCACACTATCCTACACACCACCCTCCAACTGCACACTATCCTCCACACTATCCTACACACCACCCTCCACCTGCACACTATACTACACACTATCCTACACACCACCCTCCACCTGCACACTATACTACACACTACCCTCCACCTGCACACTATCCTACACACTATCCTCCACCTGCACACTATCCTACACACTACCCTACTCCTACACACTATCCTACACACTACCCTACACACTACCCTCCACCTGCACACTATCCTACACACTACCCTCCACCTGCACACTATACTACACACTACCCTCCACCTGCACACTATCCTACACACTATCCTCCACCTGCACACTATCCTACATACTACCCTACACCTGCACACTATCCTCCACACTATCCTCCACCTGCACACTATCCTAAACACTATCCTCCACCTGCACACTATCCTACACACTATCCTCCACCTGCACACTATACTACACACTACCCTCCACCTGCACACTATCCAAACACACTATCCTCCACCTGCACACTATCCTACACACTATCCTCCACCTGCACACTATACTACACACTACCCTCCACCTGCACACTATCCTACACACTATCCTCCACCTGCACACTATCATACACACTACCCTCCACCTACACACGATCCTACACACTACCCTCCACCTACACACTATCCTACACACTACCCTCCACCTGCACACTATCCTACACACTACCCTTCACCTGCACACTATCCTACACACTACCCTCCACCTGCACACTATCCTACACACCACCCTACACCTACACACTATACTACACACTACCTTCCACCTGCACACTATCCTACACACTACCTCCCACCTACACTATACTACACACCACCCTACACCTACACACTATCCTACACACTACCCTCCACCTGCACACTATCCTACACACTACCCTCCACCTGCACACTATACTATACACTACCCTCCACCTGCACACTATCCTACACACTATCCTCCACCTGCACACTATCCTACACACTACCCTATACCTACACACTTTCCTACACACTATCCTCCACCTGCACACTATCCTACACACTACCCTCCACCTATACACTATCCTACACACTACCCTCCACCTATACACTATCCTACACACTACCCTCCACCTACACTATTCTACACACTACCCTCCACCTACACTATACTACACACCACCCTACACCTACACACTATACTACACACTACCCTCCACCTGCACACTATCCTACACACTACCTCCCACCTACACTATACTACACACCACCCTACACCTACACACTATCCTACACACTATCCTCCACCTGCACACTATCCTACACACTACCTCCCACCTACACTATACTACAAACCACCCTACACCTACACACTATACTACACACTACCCTCCACCTGCACACTATACTACACACTACCTCCCACCTACACTATACTACACACCACCCTACACCTACACACTATCCTCCACACTACCCTACACCTACACACTATACTACACACTATCCTCCACCTGCACACTATCCTACACACTACCCTCCACCTGCACACTATCCTACACACTATCCTCCACCTGCACACTATCCTCCACACTACCCTCCACCTACACACGATCCTACACACTATCCTCCACCTGCACACTATCCTACACACTACCCTCCACCTGCACACTATACTATACACTACCCTACACCTACACACTATACTACACACTATCCTCCACCTGCACACTATACTATACACTACCCTCCACATGCACACTATCCTACACACTATCCTCCACCTGCACACTATCCTACACACTACCCTCCACCTGCACATTATCCTACACACTACCCTACACCTACACACTATCCTACACACTACCCTACACCTACACACTATCCTACACACTACCCTCCACCTGCACACTATCCTACACACTATCCTCCACACTACCCTACACCTGCACACTATCCTACACACTACCCTCCACCTGCACACTATCCTACACACTACCCTACTCCTACACACTATCCTACACACTACTCTCCACCTACATACTATCCTACACACTACCCTCCACCTGCACACTATCCTACACACTACCCTCCACCTGCACACTATCCTACACACTACCCTACACCTACACTATACTACACACCACCCTACACCTACACACTATCCTACACACTACCCTCCACCTATACACTATCCTACACACTACCCTCCACCTATACACTATCCTACACAATACCCTCCACCTACACTATACTACACACTACCCTCCACCTGCACACTATTCTACACACTACCCTCCACCTACACTATACTACACACCACCCTACACCTACACACTATACTACACACTACCCTCCACCTGCACACTATCCTACACACTACCTCCCACCTACACTATACTACACACCACCCTACACCTACACACTATCCTACACACTATCCTCCACCTGCACACTATCCTACACACTACCTCCCACCTACACTATACTACACACCACCCTACACCTACACACTATACTACACACTACCCTCCACCTGCACAATATACTACACACTACCTCCCACCTACACTATACTACACACCACCCTACACCTACACACTATCCTCCAGCTGCACACTATCCTACACACTATCCTCCACACTATCCTCCACCTACACACTATCCTACACACTACCCTCCACCTGCACACTATCCTACACACTATCCTCCACCTGCATACTATCCTCCACACTACCCTCCACCTACACACGATCCTACACACTATCCTCCACCTGCACACTATCCTACACACTACCCTCCACCTGCACACTATACACTACCCTACACCTACACACTATACCACACACTATCCTCCACCTGCACACTATCCTACACACTACCCTCCACCTGCACACTATACTATACACTACCCTCCACCTGCACACTATCCTACACACTATCCTCCACCTGCACACTATACTACACACTATCCTCCACCTGCACACTATCCTACACACTACCCTCCACCTGCACACTATACTACACACTATCCTCCACCTGCACACTATCCTACACACTACCCTACACCTACACAATATCCTACACACTACCCTACACCTACACACTATCCTACACACTACCCTCCACCTGCACACTATCCTACACACTATCCTCCACACTACCCTACACCTGCACACTATCCTACACACTACCCTCCACCTGCACACTATCCTACACACTACCCTACTCCTACACACTATCCTACACACTACCCTCCACCTACATACTATCCTACACACTACCCTCCACCTGCACACTATCCTACACACTACCCTCCACCTGCACACTATCCTACACACTACCCTACACCTACACTATACTACACACCACCCTACACCTACACACTATCCTACACACTATCCTCCACCTGCACACTATCCTACACACTACCCTCCACCTGCACACTATCCTACACACTACCCTACACCTGCACACTATCCTCCACACTATCCTCCACCTGCACACTATACTACACACTACCCTACACCTACACACTATCCTACACACTACCCTACACCTACACACTATCCTACACACTATCCTACACACTATGCTCCACACTACCCTACACCTACACACTATACTACACACTACCCTCCACCTGCACCCTACACCTACACACTATCCTCCACCTGCACACTATACTACACACTACCCTCCACCTGCACACTATCCTACACACTACCCTCCACCTGCACACTATCCTACACACTACCCTCCACCTACACTATACTACACACCACCCTACACCTACACACTATCCTACACAGTACCCTCCACCTACACACTATCCTACACACTACCCTCCACCTACACACTATCCGGCACACTACCCTCCACCTGCACACTATCCTACACACTACCCTACACCTACACAGTCTCCTACACACTACCCTACACCTACACACTACCCTCTACCTACACACTATCCTATACACTACCATTCACCTGCACACTACCCTACACACTACCCTCCACCTGCACACTATCCTACACACTACCCTCCACCTGCATACTATCCTACACACTACCCTCCACCTGCACACTATCCTACACACTACCCTCCACCTGCACACTATCCTACACACTACCCTCCACCTGCATACTATCCTACACACTACCCTCCACCTGCATACTATCCTACACACTACCCTCCAC
Source organism: Oncorhynchus gorbuscha (assembly GCF_021184085.1). Lineage (NCBI taxonomy): Eukaryota > Metazoa > Chordata > Actinopteri > Salmoniformes > Salmonidae > Oncorhynchus > Oncorhynchus gorbuscha. Next base: position 51,119,751 of record NC_060190.1, read on the forward strand.
CTGCACACTATCCTACACACTACCCTCCACACTATCCTACACACTACCCTCCACCTGCACACTATCCTACACACCACCCTCCACCTATACACTATCCTACACACTACCCTCCACCTACACACTATACTACACACTACTCTCCACCTCCATACTATCCTACACACTACCCTCCACCTACACACTATACTACACACTACCCTCCACCTGCACACTATCCTACACACTTCCCTCCACCTATACACTATCCTACACACTACCCTCCACCTACACACTATACTACACACTACTCTCCACCTCCATACTATCCTACACACTACCCTCCACCTATACACTATCCTACACACTACCCTCCACCTGCACACTATCCTACACACTACCCTCCACCTGCACACTATCCTACACACTACCCTCCACCTACACACTATACTACACACTACTCTCCACCTCCATACTATCCTACACACTACCCTCCACCTACACACTATACTACACACCACCCTCCACCTACACACTATACTACACACCACCCTCCACCTATACACTATCCTACACACTACCCTCCACCTACACACTATACTACACACTACTCTCCACCTCCATACTATCCTACACACTACCCTCCACCTGCACACTATCCTACACACTACCCTCCACCTACACCTAGAATACTGTCGGGTCGTATCAGATGATTAATAGTGGCTTGGTGTGTGCAAGTCATTGGCCACACAAATACATCTGGGCCCAACTTATTATTATATGAACCGTCCACACAAATACATCTGGGCCCAAATTATTATTATATGAACCGTCCACACAAATACATCTGGGCCCAACTTATTATTATATGAACCGTCCACACAAATACATCTGGGCCCAACTTATTATTATATGAACCGTCCACACAAATACATCTGGGCCCAACTTATTATTATATGAACCGTCCACACAAATACATCTGGGCCCAAATTATTATTATATGAACCGTCCACACAAATACATCTGGGCCCAAATTATTATTATATGAACCGTCCACACAAATACATCTGGGCCCAACTTATTATTATATGAACTGTTCACACAAATACATCTGGGCCCAAATTATTATTATATGAACCATCCACACAAATACATCTGGGCCCAAATTATTATTATATGAACCGTCCACACAAAGTTACAGTTAAGATTGGAAGCATTTTAAAAATGAAGGATATTACCTCTTTAAAAACAAGTGAGTGCTTTAGTCTGAATGAATGGTCTCCCTCGCTGGGTTTGTACCACCCCTCCCTCGTTTCCCTCCCTCTCACTCCTGAAAGGTTAACGGTGAGAGGCCCTCCTGGAGACGCACAAGTCACCTCCTTTAATTGCCTTTTCTCATCCTTCCTGTTCTCCACTGGGGTCAGCTCTGTCCACTGCAGGACCAGACAGAGGGATCTTTCTGCAGCATACACAGACACGTCACTGAGGCACTCAGGCTGAACTGAGAACCGGAGGCAAGGATGGTAGGGGCATGGGAGGGGGCAGGGGAGGTGTGTGTGTGTGTGTGTGTGTGTGTGTGTGTGTGTGTGTGTGTGTGTGTGTGTGTGTGTGTGTGTGTGTGTGTGTGTGTGTGTGTGTGTGTGTGTGTGTGTGTGTGTGTGTGTGTGTGTGTGTGTGTGTGTGTGTGTGTGTGTGTGTGTGTGTGTGTGGCACTTCAAGTGTCTGCACTTACACACACAGTATCTCATTAGAAGCAGAGGGGTGCTGTAGTGTACCTATGTTGGCTAATTGAGCTGCAGTGGTCACCAGGCCTCAGTACCGCCCTCATCCATGAAACAGCTGACACCAGCACTGCAATGCTCACTATTTCTTCTAGAGATGATGATATTAGCTGGGAGATCTAACCTGGATAGAAACTTCAGAAACCATGTAGAAATTCCCCATATTTCTCATTTCTGGTATTGAAAAGTGGCTACAGTTTTACTATGAGAGTGTGCGTGGTAGAACATCATTAGAAGTTTGATTTGTAGAAATGCTGTATCTGTACAAATGATCAGGTTGACCTTGAAACATGCAATTCTATGAACTGATGAAAGGAAATGGTTTCATGCTTTTCAAATGAGAGGTTTTCATTTGTAGGCTACTCTGTTCTGCCATGCGACTAATAATGAATACACTGAATAGTGAATAAAAATGAAATAGTGAATAAATGTGACATTTTTCCAGAGAATGATCCAAGATGTCTCAATCTATTTAGTTATACTTTTAACTTTCAGGTTTCAACTTTTAATGTCACATGCACAAGTACAGTCAAATGCCGTTCTTGCAAGATCCAATCACAACCTTTTAATATATATGTTTTTAACCTCTATTTAACTAGGGAAGTCAGTTAAGAACAAATTCTTATAACCTCTTAGACATTGTAAAGACAGTTTGAAAATGACCACTCTAAACTTCTAAAAGTGTCATAATGACCTCTTCCTAACACCAGCTCAATGATTCTCTGGTGTGGATTGGCAGCAGAAGACTGTGATATGATATGAGCTCTACATGTTGCTAGCATTAGCCTGGCTGTGTGGCTGAACCATAGAATCAGGAGTAGAATGAACATCCCCGTCGAAAGCAGTGCTCCATAGACCGATGGACTGTCTGTTCTACTCATTCTACTTCTAGGAGGCCATTTGAGTCAGAGCTCTGGGTGTGAGAGGATATCATTAGGAACTGACAGCAGAACAGATGAGTTGTGTTATCTCACTCTCACATCTAAAACGCTATGGCTGAGGGAGATGGATAGAAAGAGAGAGAGCCAGAGCGAGTGTGAGATAGAAAGATGGAAAGAAGAGAGTGAGATGGAGGTAATGGAGAAGGGGGGGGGGCGGGGGTAGAGACAGAGAAAAGAGATTTGAGAAAAGGCTCATTCCCATCTGACAGGTAGAGATTGGGCATGAAGGTGTCTGCCATCTTTAATTCATTCTGTTTGGGGAGGACTGGTCTGGGTTCAAAGTGTCATTGGAAAAGCAGCATGTTATTAAAGTAACTTCCAAATAACATGCCAAAGGAAAATATTACTATATAAAATCATGAGCATATATTTTTTGAAGGTGCTTCCTGGCTGGATACACGTATGTGCAGTAATTCACTGAATGGCAGGTGTTGTGCTGGATCAGTATACAGTATATAGGTTGGCCACACAGAAATATGACTGACCTTCTCCAGTAGGAGTGGCCAGCATTAGGCTGTGTGTCCCTAAGCAGAGCCCTTCCTTACCATGTCACCACTGCTGCTGGCTGCAAACCCTCGGACCTTCTTACCCAGACCTCCTCACCGAGGGGACTTTTAATCTACTTTACAAGGTTCTGGGTTTCACTAGTGCCCCATTATAAATGAATATCATATATAATACAGTGTAGTAGTGTAATGATATTCTGTTCTGGAGCACAGCTCCGGCCAGTCAGCCATTTCCTTCTCCTCCGCCCACTGACTAGGTACCATAGCACAGAGGAGAGGAAGCTGTGGAACAGCTATGAATACAGGTGGGACAACCAGGTAGGGATGTTGTGTATGTGTGTGTCTCAACATAATCACAGATAATACTTCCAGAAGAGACACATTTGGAGTTCCTTGCTGCCATTGAGCTGCAGAACTACAAGGAATGATTTGTAGGTCCTCATATGGAATCTGTTAACCATGTACAGAGTTTAGAGATTACTACATTGACGTGGGTTTTGAATTACACACACTTCACAATCAAATCTAAGAAGGTTTTAGTTGGACCACCATTTTGTTCTCTTCTCTGTTCTGTTACTACCACAGGACTGCAACATACCAAGGTGTGGATTTATGGAGCATTAAAGTCCTCTTTTAATATAAAGCACATGTATGGAACTGTTGGACAGCAAGCTACAGTAGACTATGATTCAGGATTGTTCTTTTTCCTTCTTTTACAGTAAGGAGCGAGGCGTGAATTAAAGGCATGGTGAATAATAATAATAATAATAATATATGCTATTTAGCAGACGCTTTTATCCAAAGCGACTTACAGTCATGTGTGCATACATTCTATGTATGGGTGATCCCGGGGATCGAACCCACTACCCTGGCGTTACAAGCGCCATGCTCTACCAACTGAGCTACAGAAGCTTTACAGAAAGCTCTGAAAATAAACTGCCCAAATGGATCTTGCGGTTTTAAAATGAGAGAGAAGTGATGAAAAAACGACGTGCCCTGTGATTCTGGCCGTTTGACTCTGGATGTTTGAAATGTTTCTGTTTTGCTGAACTGGAAGGGTGACAGCAGGTGGGAAACAACGCAGGAGCAACAGTTGCTAAGGAACAGGGTTCTAATGTTTCCACGGTGATCAGAGCGTTATGACCCAAACAGTGCAGGGCTCACTTCTCTCTCCCCCTCTCCCCTGCCTTCTCCTCACCCCTATTACACCCCCTCCTCTCCCCCTCTCCCTCCCCTGGGTGTGCGTTGTGTGTCCAGGTCAACTGGACCAAATCTGTTTGAGCGGCTGCCATCACATGTTCACACACTTGGCCAGAGCTCACTCATACACATGCAAACCCACACATGCTCACACGCTCACGGCAGGAAATGAGTGTTTGTTCGGACAAGGCGCCTCTTCCTGTGCGCTCCCTAAGGGCTCCCTCTGGTCCGGGTTCTCATTGTGTGCGCTTGCTTTTGCCTTCCCCACTCCACAACTTGCTTATTCTCTCTCTATTCTCTGGGATCACTCTGGCCTATTCCGTCTTTATCCTTTGTACCCTATCTCATCTCTCTGCTCCCTCTCTCTTCTCTGGTTTTGCTGTCCTCATTCCTCATCCCCTCCCTCCTCCCTCCTCTGTTTGGTTCCCTTCTCTCTCCCAAAGCCAGTCGATGGAGGTGGTCTGTTAGAGGATCTATTTCACTCAGAACTCAGAGACACGTTACAAGGAGCTGTCAGACAGTCAATACAATGGGACTTTGTCTGTGATCACTTTTAATGCTGAATGTCTCATTTGACATTTCCTTGCAAGTGGCCAAACTCAGTCTTTATATGGACGATTTTAAATGGCAGCATATTTATCGAAATCAGGAGAGAATAAACAGTGAAATGGAATGGATTCTGTGTGTGAGATTCAACTGGAGGACTGGAAGAAATCTGAGAGGCTGTGTAGACCAAAGAGATATTGGCCTGCGTGTGTGTGTGCATGTGTGTGTAACGACAAAGCCTTGGTCTGTGCTTGCTGTTTGCTTAAGGTGGCATGAGTCGGCGAGACTCAAACAGGAGCCTGTTTTTGCATGACCTGCCAAGCGCCCGACTGACGTTTAGCTCACACACACACACACACACACACACACACACACACACGCACGCACGCACGCACGCACACACACACGCATCGGCCACAAGTCAACATCTCTCTGCACTAGCAGTCTTCTTGTCTTTTAGTTTTTTCAACACAGCACCAGATCCAGACAGCCATTTTTATTCTTCAGACATAGACCCGTTGAAAGCAGCTACAGTACAGCTGTGAGCGACATTTTTTATTTCACCTTTATTTAACCAGGTAGACTAGTTGAGAACAAGTTCTCATTTACAACTGCGACCTGGCCAAGATAAAGTAGTAGTGATGCTAGATAGCTGGGCAGGTGCGGGCAGCGATCGGTTGAGGGTAGCCTAGTGGTTAGAGCGTTGGACTAGTAACCAAAAGGTTACAAGTTCAAATCCCCAAGCTGACAAGGTAAAAATCTGCCGTTCTGCCCCTGAACAGGCAGTTAACCCACTGTTCCTAGGCCGTCATTGAAAATAAGAATTTGTTCTTAACTGACTTGCCTAGTTAAATAAAGGAAAATCTAAATAAAAAGAGCATGCATTTAGTTGTACTTGAATTTAAGAGCAGTTGGAGGCAATGGAAGGAGAGTTGTAATGGCATTGAAGCTCATCTGGAGGTTTCTTAACACAGTGTCCAAAGATGGACCAGATGTATACAGAATGGTGTCGTCTACGTAGAGGTGGATCAGAGAATCAGCAGCAGAAAGAGCGACATCATTGATGTATACAGAGAAAAGAGTCGGCCCGAGAATAGAACCCTGTGGCACCCCCATAGAGACTGCCAGATGTCCGGACAACATGTCCTCCGATTTGACACACTGAACTCTGTCTGCGAAGTAGTTTGTGAACCAGGGGATGGCAGTAATTTGAGAAACCAAGGCTGTTGATTCTGCCGATAAGAATGTGATGATTGGCAGAGTCAAAAGCCTTGGCCAGGACGATGAATACGGCTGCACAATATTGTCTTTTATCGCATGCGCTAATGATATCGTTTAGTACCTTGAGCGTAGCTGAGGATTGCATAGTGGAGAAGGTATGGTGGGATTCGAAATGGTCGGTGATCTGTTTGTTAACTTGGCATTCGGAGACCTTGGAAAGGCAGGGTAGAATAGATATAGGTCTGTCACAGTTTGGGTCTAGAGTGTCTCCCCTTTGAAGAGGGGGATGACCGTGGCAGCTTTCCAATCTTTTGGGATCTCAGACAATATGAAAGAGAGGTTGAACAGGCTAGTAATAGGGGTTGCAACAATTGCGGCGGATCATTTTAGAAAGAGTGGGTCCAGATTGTCTAGCCCAGCTGATTTGAAGGTTCCAGATTTTGCAGCTCTTTCAGAACATCAGCTATCTGGAGTTGGGTGAAGGAGTAATGGGGAGACTTGGGCGAGTTGCTGTGTGGGTGCAGAGCTGTTGACCAGCGTAGAGGTAGCCAGGTGGAAAGCATGGCCAGCCGTAGAGTAATGCTTATTGAAATTCTCAATTATCGTGGATTTATCGGTGGTGACAGTGTATCGTAGCCTCAGTGCAGTGGGCAGCTGGCAGGAGGTGCTCTTGTTCTCTATGGACTTTACAGTGTCCCAGAACTTTTGGGAGTTTGTGCTACAGGATGCAAATTTCTGTTTGAAAAAGCTAGCCTTTGCTTTTCCTAACTGCCTGAGTATATTGGTTCCTAACTTCCCTCCTCCATGAGGGGAGGGGTTAAGAGAATGGACCAAAATGACCTAGGCCTGGGTTTATAATCCAGGGCTCACTTGAAAAAGACATGTAAAGCTCAATGTATGTGATAATGGTGCTGGTGGGGGGTTAGCTGAAGACTGACAGGTGGGCCATGTGAGCAGGTGTTGTAGGAAGAGTGAGCTAGGGCTGAGAGGTCAGTCTGGGGTGAGTTGTTTGGGTGTACAGTATGAGACATGTCTGAGAGGTTGGCTGTCAAAGCCACGTTGCTGGAGGGGCCTGGAAGAGAGCCAGATGTTGCGTAATGACTCCCATAAACCAGCAGGGGTGCAGCGTCTCTCTGTTTCCCCCCTCTCTCCGTCTCTGACGCCCTGTTTCTCTCTCTTTGCCTGTTTCTCTCTCTCTCCCTCTCGGCCTTAATGACAGTCACAGCAATAGCTAAACAGGAGGAAAAGACGCTGAGACAACATCCCAACAACTTTTAGGGTTCTATTCAATCTGTATCGGTGAAGCTTAAAGGTATTTCATATTGAGCCGACATATGCAGTGTTTACCGTGAATGCAGTCTCCACTAACGTGGGAACATTGCCTTTAAATTTCAATCATGCTGTAACGCTGATTTTCCGTGATACGGATTGAATAGAGCCCTTAGTCAACGTTAGGCTTCCGGCGTCTCCCACCCAGCTAGATCAAAGTGGAGCCTTAAGTAGCACTGTCTGCTTTATGCACATCCCCTGTCTGACTGCAACAGAACCTCTGAGAGAGAGAGAGAGAGAGAGAGAGAGGGAGGCCTGAGTGCCAACACTACACTGTTTTCACTGTGTGTGTGTGTGTGTGTGTGTGTGTGTGTGTGTGTGTGTGTGTGTGTGTGTGTGTGTGTGTGTGTGTGTGTGTGTGTGTGTGTGTGTGTGTGTGTGTGTGTGTGTGTGTGTGTGTGTGTAAGCATGGCGATTTCATTATCATAAATAGGGACTGGGAAATCTCCTCCATCTTTCAATTTTACCTCTTTTAATTATTTTCTCTCCATCTCATGTTTGATGAAGTAAAAACAGATGGGATGGATAGGGCATTTAATTACCCTGTACTGATTCTGCCTCTCAACCAACAGACAGGGGAAGACCCCCACCACTCCTCACACACACACACACACACACACACACACACACACACACACACACACACACACACACACACACACACACACACACACACACACACACACACACACACACACACACACACACACACACACATCCTCCCCTTTACTCTACCCTACAGGATAGTCATTTTGAACTGATCATCCTACTCATTGGAGAATGTGGGTTAGGTTTAGGTTCTACGGTTAGTTGTTAATATTTAGTAAGGTGAAATGGTTTAATATGGTGGTAGAGTGGGAGTGGGACCTTTCATCCACCCTGACCTTTTCACCCCCACATCGGATTTCTCTCCTTACTTTGTTTGCCATTTTCTTCTGCAGATACATGTTGGTTGCAGCAGTCTGACTGATACTATCTTCCAATCCATTTACCACAGTGACATCTACTCTAACTCTAGCTTCATATCCATACCCCTGCTCAAGCATAACCCCAACCCTAGCCATAACCCTAACCCTAGCCATAACCCTAACCTTAGCCATAACCCTAACCCTAGCCATAATCCTAACCATAATCCTAACCCTAACCATAACCCTAACACTAACCCTAGCTTAATTCTAAATATAAATACATGTTTTAAATGAGAAGTAGGCATTGGTCTGAAGCCAAAAAAGAAAGGAAATTCCCATGAGCACCACATTGCCTACTCCACCCATGTCTACCAAGGTTTTCCAGCACACAGAGGCTGTATAGCCCCGTTAGAAAATATAAATGTAGATTTTTTGGCGTACCCCCGACGGCATTACCCCAGTTTGGGAATACCTGGCGTAGAGAATCTTTTTACCATCTCAACCACTGTGAAATATATTTCCCATAACAAAAATATTGTATTTTCAGCTGTTTGATGCTGGTGTACAAAACCTAAAGATCCACCGCTACTTACACTTGCTTTCCATCAGGATGACAGATCTATAACTCACATTTCTATGTGAATTTGATTTCTGTAACCATTAGCTTACCAGTGTAATATTGACATAAGCTCAGAAACACTTGTTTTGCAAACATGGTCCTGTTTTATCAATGGGCAGTTCATTACCTCTGTCAAATGAATATGTAGCTTAAAGTTGTGTGTATTTGTATTTATTTTTTCAATAAAGATGGTGACGCTACAATAATACACATTTACAATAGGCCTATATCTAAGAATACATATAGCATAGTGAGACAAACACTGAGTGCACAAAACATTAAAAACACCTGCTCTTTCCATTGACTGAACATGTGAATCCAGGTGTAAGCTATAATTCTTTATTGATGTCACTTGTTAGAGCCACTTCAATCAGTGTAGATGAAGGGGAGTTGACACGTTAAAGAACCATTTTTAAGCCTTGAGACAATTAAGACATGGATAGTTTGTGTGTGTCGTACAGAGGATGAATTAGCAAGACAAAATATATAAGTGCCTTTGAATGTGGTTTAGTAGTAGGTGCCAGGCCCACCGGTTTGTGACATGAACTGCAATTCTGCTGTAGTTTTCACACTCAACAGTGTCCTGTGTGTATCAAGACTGCTCCACCACCCAAAGGACATTCAGCCAACTTGACACAACTCTATGAAGCATTGGAGTCAACATGGGACAGCATCCCTGTGGAACGCTTTTGACACCTTGTAGAGTTAATTTTTTTATTTTACCAGGTAAATTGACTGAGAATACATTGTCATTTACAGCAACGGTCTGGAGAATAGTTACAGGGGAGAGGAGGGGGGATGAATGAGCCAGTTGTAAAGCTGGGGTTGATTAGGTGGCCATGATGGTATGTAGGCCAGATTGGGAATCCATACCCTGACGAATTGAGTTCTGAGGGAAAAAGGTGTTCGTAAAGTGTGTGTGTGTATATTGTAGCGGTTTCATGGGTTGTGTGGTGGATGGACGTTATGTAGTTATGTTAAACAACTACCTCTTCCTCTACTGTATGTATTGATTTATTTTGCTCCTTTGCACCCCATTATTTATATTTCTACTTTGCACTTTCTTCCACTGAAAATCTACCATTCCAGTGTTTTACTTGCTATATTGTATTTACTTCGCCACCATGGCCTTCTTTTGCCTTTACCTCCCTTATCTCACCTCATTTGCTCACATCGTATATAGACTTGTTTATACTGTATTATTGACTGTATGTTTGTTTTACTCCATGTGTAACTCTGTGTCGTTGTATGTATCGAACTGCTTTGCTTTATCTTGGCCAGGTCGCAATTGTAAATGTGAACTTGTTCTCAACTTGCCTACCTGATTAAATTAAGGCGAAATAAAAAATAAAATCAAAATGTGCCTGCGAGGTTTCTTATATTTTTGGCTGCCAGGTCCATGGACAGCAATGTGAAGTATTCTCCAGAGGGACAGCTCAGGGGAAACTTCTAGACTGCAACAGAACAGCCACACCTGTCTCCAGTTGTTATCAGAGCCAAACTGCAGCCGGTAAAACCAATCAGTGCCTCTGCTTAACCGCAGCCTGGGTTTTCTTTCTTTGACCCCAGCAGGTGATTGAAGAAGACAAAGCATATGGTAGAGGAGGTTTTTAAAGAAAGGAACTTGTGATTTCAACAAGGATTTAACCCTCAAAGACAAGATTGGAGGACCTTCCACTGGTGACTAAGTGTTTACTCAGTTTGTTTTTGAGTTTTGTATAACACGAATGCTTACCGAAAACTGGTTTATTACTATCAGGTTAACCCTTCACTTGGACTGGTCGTGTGTTTGTATGTGTAAACCCTGCCTTACAAAGATCTTGGCCCCCCAAACCATCACTATATGTATTTTTTTAGTTTAATAGCAAGAAACTGTATATTCTATTATTCCTCTGAATTGTGACTCGTTTCAGGAAACTAGGCGTATGTCGCACGTCATTACTTCACAGAAGAGCCAAAATTTCTATTTTGGCAGAAAGTCCTTCTAGAACATGCAATCTTTCATGTGCCTTAATAACAAACTTGTATGCCAACTGTAAATACAAATATAACTGTTTAATTACAAGCATAGTTGGCTTAACCAGAGAAAAAGAGAGCAACATTCCCACTAGCCATGATTGTCTGAGCTAATGAGTGGGCTGGACATGCAGAGAGATTGAGTTTGGATTGGTCTGCCATATAGCACGCTTCTGTCTATATCATGAGCAGGTCAGTATGTGTACGTCATTATTTCTAATGTGGCTTTTTTTTAAAAATATCACATAATAGAACTACATAGGTATTGCTCTCCACTTTCTGGAGGACCGAGTTCTAAAATCAGTGGAATTAGAGAATGATAGCTAAGGAGATGGCAAATTCTGCCATTTGATTACAAATATGTAGGCAGAGTCAAAAAGAGAACACACAGAAGGCTGTTGTATAAAACACCTGTCTCCGGATTACATCTTCAAACTGAGAGCAACCATGGCATCCATGACAGACAGGGAGAAGCGTCCATCCATCTATATGGGTAAGATACTGTAGCTAGCAAGCAAGACTACGTTTTCCGAAATGACACGTTTCTTTTTGTCAAAGTTGTTTCCACTGCGACAACTGTCGATAGCCAGACCAGCTAAGTCTATCTGTGTACCAGAGTGCAGATTAACTGACAAATTTAAAAACACTCAATACCCGTTGAATATGGCCAGTGTCAGTAAACATTGGCAAAAAAAGTGTCATTAAATTGTTGCCAACAGCACAACATAAAAGAGCCTAACCAGCTCTCATTTCTGTCTGGAAGTAGCTAGCAAGCGAGCCAACGTTAGCCAGTTAGCTTGGGCGCTTGACTGTGTTAGGTCAAAACGCTCAGATCAACCATACTCCTCGGCCAGAGCATCCAGTGTGTGCTCTGAACATTCTGAATTTACGAACGGACAATCTGACAATGCTCTGAGTTTCCGAACACCCAGAGCTCACTTTGAGCACACTCTGGCACTACAGATTAAATGTATGACACACCCGTTGTATAACACAGCCTTTATAGTCTTGGAATATTTGGTGGTTCAGTACATGTGAAGCCTTAAAGAGATGGGTGGGGCTAAAGATTTAGAGGGTGTGAACGCTGCTGAATGGGAGCGCTCTCCACAAGGTGTACCAAAATATTCAAGGGCCATTTTCTCACAAGTTTCTCAACTTTCAAAGCAGAATTACTTTCTCATTGTTCCTCAACTGTAGTGTATGAGATACCATTTTCTAGCTCTGAGTATACCCAGTGTAAAAAACACAATTTCAAATTTTGCTACATAAATCGAGGCAGTCGGTCACAGTTAGGCTGTTTGAGAAGGTTTGAATCCTAAGCAACCTGCATACACATTGTTTGAAGTACAGAACAACATAGCTACTGTAGTAGGTCAAAGCCGTGTGCTGGGAACCCTTGGTAGAGCATGGGTGAAGTAGCCTTTCTTCAGGCCTACTCAAAAAGTGGGCCTCAAAAAGTGGGCATTTGTTTTTAATTTCAATGTTTTTTACACTGGAAGGTGATTTTTGGCATAAGGTGCGTTACACACCATTTTCACATGCAAATCCAGATATTTTTTGGGAGCAACCAAGTCTGCTATTGGCAGTGCTATTGTAACCTGGAAGGTGTGAAATGTGTTTTTTTTTGCCTATCCCAACTCCACCGGAGGCACCCTCGGAAAGTGGGGTCACAACCAATATAACTAAAGCTTTTTGGCCCTAAATCTTTTTGTAGGGAGCCAAGGAATGCAACTATTACCTTTATCAGTGATGGACACTAGCTAGAATGTGGGCCAATTATTTTATAGCAATATAGCTAGCTACTAATAGAATAGCCCAACTTCTTAAACATTGTTTTGATGAGCAGGTTAGGATGTGACTTGGTCAACTCATACTTTGTACCAAATGCATTGGCTATCAATAAACATCTTACAACGTATACAGTAGAAGTACATGTATGTTCCTGGTTATTTACTTAGTATTATACTACTTCATCCAGATATTCCACTGTTGATGTGTATGTAGCACAAACTCACTAGCTAGCGTGTATTCTCAGAAACAATAACACCAGTGTTACTGTAATAGAATGTGTATACTGTAATATAGGTTATAGCCAAGAGGAGGACATGGTTCGTATTTCAATGGTGCTTATGAGGACTCCCGTAACAATTAAAATGTCAATGTGGCCCCCTCAAACATATTGTAACATTGGGAACCCTCAGAAGTCAATGTGTTATAGGAACCTGAGCGCAGAAGTAGACTGTGGGCTTTCTGTACATGGTAATAATTTATTTTCCATTCCATTGTTTGCTCAGCATGTAATTGTATTTGGTTATGTAAACATTTACAAGAACAGGCATTGAATGATAAACAGAAAAAAACATGGATGCATTCTGTGATATTTTTTAAACAATTTCATTCACATCCTCACTTTGTCATTACTACAATATTGATGATTGCTCAGCCTGTGTTCTTGGTCTGCATCACATAGCCGGGGAGTCATCAGTCCTGTAAGGGATGGATCCAAATTTGCAGAATGGGTACCTGGAGGAAAATGGGGGAGGGTCATGCTTTTTCAATTTCATTTAAGGGGAGGGTTCAGTATTTTTTTCTTAGTCCAGTGTCGGGTCATGTAATTTCTAATTAATGAAATGTCTATTTCTCAGTGTTTCAGAATTAGTTGCTACCGTATATAGGCGATATACAGTATTAGCTATATTATTAATAGTTATAAATCCACGATAGCTGCTGGGATGGTGAACAGTGCCTTCGGAACGTATTCAGACCCCTTGACTTTGACAGAGCTCCAGAGTTCCTCTGTGGAAATGGGAGAACCTTCCAGAAGGACAACCATCTCTGCAGCACTACCAATCAGGCCTTTATGGTAGAGTGGCCAGACGGAAGCCACTCCTCAGTAAAAGCCACATGACAGTCCGCTTGCAAAAGGCACCTATGAAACCTAGATTGAACTCTTTGGCCTGAATGCCAAGCGTCACTTCTGGAGGAAACCTGGCACCATCCTTAAGGTGAAGCATGGTGGTGGCAGCATCATGCTGTGGGGATGTTGTTCAGAGGCAGGGACTGGGAGACTAGTCAGGCTCAAGGCAAAGATGAAGGGCGCAAAGTACAGAGAGATCCTTGATGAAAACCTGCTCCAGAACGCTCAGGACCTCGACTGGGGTGAAGGTTCACCTTCCAACATGACAACAATCCTAAGCACACAGCCAAGACAATGCAGGAGTGGCTTTGGGACAAGTCTCTGAATGTCATTGAGTGGTCCAGCCGAAGCCCGGACTGGAACCCGATCGAACATCTCTGGAGAGACCTGAAAATAGCTGTGCAGCAACACTCCCCATCCATCCTGACAGAGCTTGAGAGGATCTACAGAGAAGAATGGGAGAAACTCCCCAAATACAGGTGTGCCAAGCTTGCAGCGTCATATTCAAGAAGACTCAATGCTGTAATTGCTGCCAAAGGTGCTTCAACAAAGTACTAAGTGTCTAAAAACCTGTTTTTGCTTTGTCATTATGGGTATTGTGTGTAGATTGATGAGGGAAAACATCAATTGAATCAATTGTAGAATAAGGCTGTACCACAACAAAATGTGGAAAGTCAAGGGGTCTGAATACTTTCCGAAGGCACTGTAAATAAAACTAGTCTGCAACGGATATTCCAACCCTGAGCCCCGGCCTGCTCTGCTCTTATTTTACGCTGCCTAACCAATCCTGTGCTGCGTAGGCCTAAAGTGGCAGTTCAGGAGGAGAGTCAAAGAAATCTTGAGGTGATTTTATTAAGCCTAGTCTAAAAAATGCAATATGTTGAGCGTGGACTAGCCTATAGCCTGTTCAGTTTGAGAAAGTAGAGCACGAAGATGAGGAGGAACGGAGGTCAACTTTGATACTATAATTCATTTGAATAAAAACGAAATGTTTCCTGCCCATGATGTATATATCAAAGTTATTGATTTCACAATAAGCCAGATTTGAGTAACTTCCATTGTGGTGCTGAAACTTGAAGCAGCAGTCGTGGCACAATCAATCAGAAATGGGCAGCTTATGGTGCTGAAAGTAGGCAAATTCAAGTAGGCAATTTGTCGACCAAATCTAGCCACCGTAACACTCTTTAAATAACAGCCTTTCACTGAAACTGAGGTAGGCTACGTTAAAACCACGACTCAAATGAAGGTAGTATGAGTAGACCTGCCATAGACTTTTCATTAAAGAAAAGTGCATATGAGATATCATTGTTTAGTTTCTTTGACATTCAGAAGCTGAGCTACAACCTTCTATAGCCGAGGAGACCAACAATTGACTTTGCTTATGAAGTCATCTAATTCTGTCAGTATCAATTGATTAAGCTATTCACTTTCTGTTAAATAGAAGATGTTTAAACCCAGACAGCTTTTAGGGAAACAGGCCTCCTCTGTCTGGGGTAGAAAGGTAGGCCCTCCTGTCTGGGGTGGAAAGGTAGGCCTCCTGTCTGGGGTGGAAAGGTAGGCCTCCTGTCTGGGGTGGAAAGGTAGGCCTCCTGTCTGGGGTGGAAAGGTAGGCCTCCTGTCTGGGGTGGAAAGGTAGGCCTCCTGTCTGGGGTGGAAAGGTAGGCCTCCTGTCTGGGGTGGAAAGGTAGGCCTCCTGTCTGGGGTGGAAAGGTAGGCCTCCTGTCTGGGGTGGAAAGGTAGGCCTCCTGTCTGGGGTGGAAAGGTAGGCCTCCTGTCTGGGGTGGAAAGGTAGGCCTCCTGTCTGGGGTGGAAAGGTAGGCCTCCTGTCTGGGGTGGAAAGGTAGGCCTCCTGTCTGGGGTGGAAAGGTAGGCCTCCTGTCTGGGGTGGAAAGGTAGGCCTCCTGTCTGGGGTGGAAAGGTATGCCTCCTGTCTGGGGTGGAAAGGTAGGCCTAACTTTTGAAAGTAACATGCTCAGATTCCTAATGACATCTCAGATTTAATTATTTGCCAATTGTTGCAAACAAGTTCCACTGATTTGGCATTGGCTAGATATTATAAGATGAGCACATAGACCTCTCTCTCTCTGTCCATTCTTAGCCTGTCTTTTTGGTTAGTTGTATTAATAAAGATCCTGCTAATATGTAATGATATTGAATTGTGTAACATGTTGTAGGGAGATTTGAAATTAACATTGAGCTTCAACCAATGCCATACTATTGTGGGGGCGACACCTCGTCCCAACACTAAAAACCAATGAGGAAATGGGAGAGGCAGGACTTGCAGCGCATTGAGCGTCACAAATAGAATCAAGTTCTATTTTGCGCCTGGCTTCGCAGATGCTCGTGATCAGTGAGCAGTGTGGGTGCAATTTCTATTTAACTAGGCAAGTCAGTTAAGAACAATTCTTATTTTCAATGACGGCCTAGGAACAGTGGGTTAACTCAGGGGCAGCACGACAGATTTTTACCTTGTCAGCTCGGGGATTCGAACTTGCAACCGTTCGGTTTCTAGTCCAACGCTCTAACCACCAGGCTACCCTGCCGCCCCAATGAATGAATAACATGTAAATAACTGTCAAAATCGACATCACCATCGTTCATTATACTGTATAATATGCTCATTGCACAGTATATTCATTATATGTTCTCCTCTCTAACAATGCACTGCACTGTTTTACAACATGTATCCATGTTTAACCAATACAAAATTATGGCAAGAAGACAAGCTTGGAGTCGGCACAAAAATGTCTGTGTATCCAGTTACTGTTTTGTGTGCCAGTAAGACTACTGAGGAGACCACAACCCAGCAGGCTCCCGTCCTCGGCCTGTTCTCTACTGTAGCAGGGAGAAAAGAAATTGGCATGAGTCAGCCGTTTGTTTCTGCTCGGGTCTCACGGAAGCAGCATAGGCCCTAGTGAGTGGGTGGAGCAGAGCTAGGAGGGGAAAGAGACCAAGTTTAGGATAGAAGGCAGCTTGCAAAGGCAGCTTATATCTGGCATGTGGGAGCCTTATTTTACATCATCAAGCGGGCCCCACACCATCATATACCAGTGGTGGAGGTGGTTATGCATAGAAGTGTAATAATTAGAACAAATTAAACAGTGCTATCTAGAACCTAACACAGTCATTTGGCTGTCCCTATAGTAGAACCCTTTTAAGAAATCTTGGTTCCAGGTAGAACCCTTTCCACAAAGAGTTCTACATGGAACCCAAAAGAGTTCTACTTGGAACCAAAAAGTGTTCTACCGGGGACAGACATTTGTGTTGTTCATGGTCCATCTAATATAGTGGAACAATAGAGGACAAAGCATTGTGAGCCATCGTTTTAAAGCATTACAGCAAAGATGGCTGGCAGTGTACACACCACGTAACATTGGTTTGGATGGGAATGTCAGCTCTATTAATTGTATTTCTGTGTGATTACCTCATTGCACCTCCACTGTTATTCCCCCTCTGTTCTGTGGTGTGTAATCATCATACATCTTCCTTATAGACGTCTGACAGTGAGATTAATCTAGCTATCCTAATGTTCCTGGAGTGAGACGAACTGTCACATAATCAATCTATTGATAAACGAACAGAGATTCCAGCCCAGTTTTTAATTGCAGTTCTGAGGTGTGACAA
Organism: Oncorhynchus gorbuscha; assembly: GCF_021184085.1. Taxonomy (NCBI): domain Eukaryota; kingdom Metazoa; phylum Chordata; class Actinopteri; order Salmoniformes; family Salmonidae; genus Oncorhynchus; species Oncorhynchus gorbuscha. The sequence goes on from NC_060190.1 coordinate 51,137,335, forward strand.
TACAATACTATCACTGCAGCACATGACTGGAGAACATAGGAGGTTAGGCCTTGGAATTGACTGGAGAACATAGGAGGTTAGGCCTTGGAATTGACTGGAGAACATAGGAGGTTAGGCCTTGGAATTGACTGGAGAACATAGGAGGTTAGGCCTTGGAATTGACTGGAGAACATAGGGGGTTAGGCCTTGGAATTGACTGGAGAACATAGGAGGTTAGGCCTTGGAATTGATTGGAGAACATAGGAGGTTAGGCCTTGGAATTGACTGGAGAACATAGGAGGTTAGGCCTTGGAATTGACTGGAGAACATAGGAGGTTAGGCCTTGGAATTGACTGGAGAACATAGGAGGTTAGGCCTTGGAATTGCTCAGTGTTGTATTTTTAACAAATCCTAATGATTAGGGTTAGGGTTATGGCTAGGGTTTGTGTTGAGCCGGGGTGTGGACACGAAGCTAACTTTTAGAGTTGAGATTACTGTACAATACAATACCAATACCTTAAAATGTACTTTGAAATAATGGCACAATAATGAAGACACTTTTAAAACAGAAAGGGGGTCTCTAAATGTCACCTAGTTTATCAGAGGCTGAGCCATCCCACTAGGCACACACTGGTTGAATCAATATTGTTTCCATGTCATTTTAACTAAATGACGTTGAAACAACGTGTAATAGACTTTGAATTGACATATGAGCCCAGTGGCTTTGAAAGCATATTGGTGAATGACTTTGGACTGTTTGAATGGTTTCCGTGTGTATGCAGCCTGTGAGGATGACTAGGCAGATGCAGAGCTGAGGACTGAAGACACATGGGTCCACAGCAGTCATGGTCCTGTTGTTTACATCAAACAACCATCTGTTCGCAGTCCACACACATGCTTTGTCTTATCTTAAATGTCTACTTATACACCATTCTATAATCGCTTTCTTGCTCTCTCCATCTCCCTCTTGCTGTGTGTATGTGTGTGTGTGTGTCAGTGAAGGCTTCTCATGGGAGGACCATCCTACTCAGAGAATTTCAGAAAAATAAAAAAAGTTAAACATTTAAAGTTATCCTTTTTAGATAACTATACTAAATATATTCACCCCACCAAATATCTGATTAAAACACACTTTTGCAATGAAGGTCTACCGTAGGCTCAACAACACCCTCTAGCGTAGCACCATGGAATAGCCAGAGGACAGCTATTTTCCATCCTCCTCTGGGTACATTGACTTCAATACGAAACCTAGGAGGCTCGTGGTTCTCACCTACTTCCATAGACTTACACAGTAATTATGGCAACTTCCGGAGGATGTCCTCCAAACTATAGGAGCTCTTGCAGCATGAACTGACATGTTGTCCATCCAATCAAAGGATCAGAGAGTTAGCTAGTACTGAAAGAATAAGCTACAGCTAGCTAGCACTGCAGTATATAGAATGTGGTTAGTAGTTGACTCAAAGACAATAGTTGAACAGTTTAACAACAACAACAAAACATGTAATGAAGGAGAAGCAGCGAGAGAGAAAGAGAGAGCCAGAGAGCCAGCTAATGGTATGAAGGTTTGGCTTGGAGAGGTTTTTGTGCCTGGTCACAGACAGCTATTGTGTTGTGCACTGAAGTCCACACGCAAAGGGGAAAAGTGAGAAGAGAAGAGCACATAGATGCGAGAAGGAATTATACAACAAGCTAAGTTATGATGCTGTGGCTGCTATGAAGGTGAACTGTGTGTGCGATGATCATGGGTGTATTCATTCTGCCGATTCTGTTTGAAAATATTTCTTAAACGGAAGCAAAACGAACGAAACAGGGAGCTATCTTAGTTTGTCCAATAGAAACTAGTTTTAGTTGCAAATTAAAAAATGTGCAACTGTTTGGACTAATGATTACACCCCAGATCAGCTAGATGCAGGCAGTAGTGTGCAAAGTGGTATTGAATGTGTCACTGTGTCACCTTGATTACTCCAATTTGTCATTCGACCTGTTAAAAACTACGTTATATAATTTCATTTGTAGGGTAGGTTGTAGCAACCTCATGATGGGTAAAGGGAAAATTAGAGTATCATGTAGTAGCCTAAACCTATCGGTGTTACATTGAGACGGGTGAATTGAATAGAAAGGCCATGCTCATGAAAAATAATAATAAAATCGGCCTCCCTAATCTTGAACGGCACGAACCACCACTGGCATGTGTGTTCTATAATACTGGTTTGGTTTGTATACAAGCTTAAAGCACTAATAGTATCTGCCTCAGAGAGCCAATCATTGTAGAGAATATTCAGTCCGATGTAAAAAGAACAGCAGCATCTACCCACAATTTTGAGAACAAAAAAAGCACTTTAAGAGTCAGATGAAATGTCAAGGAATTTATCAAAAGTAGAAGTTTAATAACAGCTTTAACAGTGCTTGATGTGGAATTAAAAGGTGACAGTACTCAATTTAATTTGACTATTTTTATAGAGTCAGTATTCTAGAAAAGTTGCGGGTTCTAGGGAGCTCTCCGCACCACTCAAGACTGTCCCACTTCAACCACTAGCTCAAAAAGCTGTCTGATGAAGAGCATAGATTTCAATACATCAAACCATTCCACGACCCACCCGAACCTGATTACATTGCCATAAGGGCCGTCTACATGAACATCAAGATGAAACTAAGGGGCTGTGTTCTTCTCCAAAGCACAGCATCACCACAGTGTCTAACCATATTGTATGTATGCACTCTCTGGCCATCGTTGCATTCCATTGACCCGCACATTAATAAAACACAGAGTAGATCCTCCTCGTCTCCCTGACTCCTGGAGAAAAAGGGAGAGATGAATTTACAGAAGCCAAAGGCGAGTCGCTCTTCATGTCAGGGGTATTCATTTCTGATTTTCATCACAGCCTGTGACCCTCTCACCTCTATTAGAATGCAGCCGCTGTAATTTCATGGTTAATATTCAATAGCCACTTGTCCCCTGCGCCTGCTGTGTGCATGGAACATCTCTAGAGGTGAGTGTGTGTCATTTATGATGTGTGTGACTGTATGTGTATGTGCGTGTGAGAAAGACTGTGTGTATGTACTAAGAAAGGGAAATGGCTTCCTCCAAAACAGTTGCAGCTGTCGAGATGTTCCCTCTCTTTCTCTCCTCCCCATCTGAGGCCCAGTATGAATGGTTTCTCTGTGAGACCTGCAGGGCTGGCATCCAGTGCTGCTTGTGGCCCTGAGGCTAGACACTCAAACACTGGCCCAGTTATCTCTGACCTCTACACAGGGACAGTGGGATGGACAGGCTGGGGTATTGACCTCACAGCCAACGCATACTGTACACACACACACACACACACACATGCACGCACGCACACACATCTGTTCACATCTGTGAGTATCTATGTGGGTATAGTATACAGAGGGGGTTAGAGGTGGAGAGAGAAGCATGAGAGATGGGATTAAAAAGAGGAGAACAGAGTGAGATCCCCTCTCACTTTCTAACAGAAAAATGTCCCAGCGTTTCTCCACATTTTGATGCATTGGCCCAAACAGGCATTCCTACTCAACGACTGTGGTCTGTTCTGCATGAGCCCAGTTGTTGATCTGTTTTCTCAACAAAGACAAGGAAGGGGGAGGAGGGAGGTGAACAGAACAGTGCAAAGACAAGGAAGGGGAGGGAGGTGAACAGAACAGTGCAAAGACAAGGAAGGGGAGGGAGGTGAACAGAACAGTGCAAAGACAAGGAAGGGGAGGGAGGTGAACAGAACAGTGCAAAGACAAGGAAGGGGAGGGAGGTGAACAGAACAGTGCAAAGACAAGGAAGGGGAGGGAGGTGAACAGAACAGTGCAAAGACAAGGAAGGGGAGGGAGGTGAACAGAACAGTGCAAAGACAAGGAAGGGGAGGGAGGTGAACAGAACAGTGCAAAGTAATCATTAAAAAAAGAAAGATGTTAAGATTGGCACCCCTGTTTCAATACTCCAGTAACCTCCTCCCCTTGTGAGAAGAAAGACACTGGGCATTTTGTTTTTAAATCATGAGATTGGAGAACACATTAGGAGGAATTCTGTACGGCGGAATGGTCTAAGATCCCTCCCAATGTGTTCTCCTATCTTATAAAACATTTTAGAAAAAGGCTCAGTGCCGTTATCCTCAAGGGGAGGGTACCAGAGTATTGAAAACAGGGGTGACAATTTTGACAGCCATCTTTTTGAGGATATATATTTTTCAAAACTTGTTAAACAAAATATTTTTGAGCAATTGCATTAGTATAAAATAATATCATTTCCTTTTTTTCCCATACAATATAGCTCATTATTTGTATTATTTATTTGAGTCTGTTTTGGAAAGACGTGGAGGGTGCTCAACCAACGTGAATTGAGATGCTCACCAAAAACAGATGCTCACCATAAAAAATGTTTAATTTAAGCAAGGTTAAAAGATGAATGTTTCAGCATTCAATACATCAGAACAGTCTTTCTTTGCTCATCTTCATCCAGGGTGCCAATAACTCCCTTCAGGACTGTACAGTCGTGGACAAAAGTTTTGAGAATGACACTAATATTAATTTTCACAAAGTCTGCTGCCTCAGTTTGTATGATGGCAATTTGCATTACTCCAGAATGTTATGAAGAGTGATCAGATGAATTGCAATTAATTAAAGTCCCTCTTTGCCATGCATTTCAGCCCTGCCACAAAAGGACCAGCTGACATCATGTCAGTGATTCTCTAGTTAACACAGGTGTGAGTGTTGATGAGGACAAGGCTGGAGATCACTCTGTCATGCTGATTGAGTTTGAATAACAGACTGGAAGCTTCAAAAGGAGGGTGGTGCTTGGAATCATTGTTTTTCCTCTGTCAACCATGGTTACCTGCAAGGAAACGGGTGCTGTCATTTATTTGCACAAAAAGGGCTTTACATGCAAGGATATTGCTGCCAGTAAGATTGCACCTAAATCAACCGTTTATCGGATCATCAAGAACTTCAAGAAGAGTGGCTCAATTGTTGTGAATAAAGAATGGTACCAACATATCCTCCGAGAACAGCTTCTCCCAAACATCCAGGAACAGTTTGGTGACGAACAATGCCTTTTCCAGCATGATGGAGCACCTTGCCATAAGCCAAAAGTAATAACTAAGTGGCCGGGGGAACAAAACATTGATATTCTGGGTCCATAGCCAGGAAATTCCCCAGACCTTAATCCCACTGAGAACTTGTGGTCAATCCTCAAGAGGAAGGGTGGACAATCAAAAACCCAGAAATTCTGACAAACTCCAAGCATTGATTATGCAAGAATGGGCTGCCATCAGTCAGAATGTGGCACAGAAGTTAATTGGCAGCATGCCAGGGCAGATTGCAGAGGTCTTGAAAAAGAAGGCTCAACACGGCAAATATTGACTCTTTGCATCAACTTCATGTAATTGTCACTAAAAGCCTTTGACACTTATGAAATGCTTGTAATTATACTTCAGTATTCCATAGTAACATCTGATAAAAATATCTAAAGACACTGAAGCAGCAAACTTTTTGGAAATTCATAATTGTGTCATTCTCAAAACGTTTGGCCATGACTGCAGATACTCTATTTAGGGCCTATCTAAATAAAGTGTTACTCAATACAACATGATTGAATCTTAAAGGCAATATTCCAGTGTTAAATGGAGACTGTATTCATGGTAAAAGCTGCGTATGTCGGCTCAATCAGAAATGACTTTTACATTTCTATGGTGCAATCTGTTACACTTCCGCGATACAGACGGAATAGAGCCCTTAGTCTGTTCAGAGAAGAGGCAGTAAATATGGACATCATGGTAGATACATAGAGGAAAGACCAGTCTGCATTGGTCCCTGATGACAAAAATACAGACACCATTTCACTTCTAACACGGTCATTTTATTACACATGGTCCTGGGTAAACACGTATTGGACATAATGCTTGTATCAACTACTTTCACCAGAGCAAGCTAAGGTTTCATCTTGACACCCATGAGATGTCTCAAAGGCCCATTTCACGAGACAAGACATGAAAAAGGAAAAACTCAGAGAGAGAGATTGTAGTGGAGCGGAACCTTGCACTGTCAGGGATGCAAAAATGTCACTGTTCACTCGGGCAGTATCAAGTTCATTATGTTCCAGTTCTATCCTAACTATTTAAGAGTTAACACCACGATTTGACTACATTAGATACAGTTCCTGTTTGATCCAGAGTGCATCCAAAACAACAAACATTATTACGGCTTCCTATACGTATACAGTTGACGTTGGAAGTTTACATACACCTTAGCCAAATACATTTAAAAACGCAGTTTCACAATTCCTGACATTTATTCCTGGTAAAAAAAAATCCCTGTTTTAGATCAGTTATGATCACCACTTTATTTTAAGAATGTGAAATGTCAGAATAATAGTAGAGCGAATTATTTATTTCATCACATTCCCAGTGGGTCAGAAGTACATGCTACCAAAAACTAATTGAGTGTATTGCCTTTAAATGGTTTAACTTGGGTCAAACGTCTCCGGTAGCCTTCCACAAGCTTCCCACAATAAGTTGGGTGAATTTTGGCCCATTCCTCCTGACAGAGCTGGTGTAACCGAGTCAGGTTTGTAGGCCTCCTTGCTGGCACATGCTTTTTCAGTTCTGCCCACACATATTATATAGGATTGATGGCCACTCCAATACCTTGACTTTGTTGTCCTTAAAACCATTTTGCCACAACTTTGGAAGTATGCTTGGGGTCTTTGTCCATTTGGAAGACCCATTTGCGGCCAAGCTTTAACTTCCTGACGGATGTCTTGAGATGTTGCTTCAATATATCCACATAAAGTAAAACTTACTCATAATGCCATCTATTTTGTGAAGTGCACCAGTCTCTCCTGCAGCAAAGCACTGCCACAACATGATGCTGCCACCCCCATGCTTCATGGTTGGGATGCTGTTCTTCTGCTTGCAAGCCTCCCCCTTTTTCCTACAAACATTAACGATGGTCATTATGGCCAAACAGTTCTATTTATGTTTCATTAGACCAGAGGACATTTCTCCAAAAAGTACAATCTTTGTCCCCATGTGCAGTTGCAAACCGTAGTCTGGCTTTTTTCTGGAGGTTTTGGAGCAGTGGCTTCTTCCTTGCTGAGCGGCCTTTCAGGTTATGTCGATATAGGACTCGTTTTACTGTGGATATAGATACTTTTGTACCTGTTTCCTCCAGCATCCTCACAAAGTCCTTTGCTGTTGTTCTGGGATTGATTTGCACATTTTGAACCAAAGTACGTTAATCTCTAGGAGACAGAATGCATCTCCTTCCTGAGCGGTATGACGGCTGCGTGGTCCCATGGTGTTTTATACTTGCGTACTATTGTTTGTACAGATGAACGTGGTACCTTCAGGCGTTTGGAAATTGCTCCCAAGGATGAACCTTTTTCTGAGATCTTGGCTGATTTCTTTTGATTTTCCCATGATGTCAAGCAAAGAGGCATTGAGTTTGAAGGTAGGCCTTGAAATACATCCACAGGTACACCTCCAATTGACACAAATTATGTTAATTAGCCTATCAGAAGCTTCTAAAACCATGACATCATTTTCTGGAATTTCCCAAGCTGTTTAAAGGGACAGTCAACTTAGTGTGTGTAAACTTCTGACCCACTGGAATTGTGATACAGTGAATTATAAGTGAAATAATCTGTCTGTAACCAATTGTTGGAAAAATTACTTGTGTCATGCACAAAGTAGATGTCTTAACCGACTTGCCAAAACTATAGTTTGTTAACAAGAAATTTGTGAAGTGGTTGAAGAAACAAGTTTTAATGACTCCAACATAAGTGAATGTAAACTACCGACTTCTCCTGTATCTCTCAAATTCCCACTTCTGATTTCCAGTTTTATTTTCCATTAAAAACAGTCTACATTGTTAAGACTAGGCATATTTCCAGGGCTTTACTCAACAATGACTTGGATGTACAATATGACACCTCTCTCTACATCATTTGTAATCCGGAATAAAACTTTAATACATCTTTTCAATCTTACCTTAATCTCCATGTAGATGTGCAGTTAGCTCTTTCATCAGAGATTCCTAGTATTCCCAATAAGGCATGTCTTTCATTACTAGTTACACCGAGTAATACTGTAAAGTCTGTAGTCTTTGGAATCAAGCAATTGGCTAGTTTGATTAGCCATAGCCTACAACCAAGTTTAAAACCTTCCACAGAATATAGGATATAAAGATTCAGCAACAGCAAACTCTTTGATTTGCTTTGGTGTTTCTGAGAGACAAAGGGCCCTATTCAATCTGCATCGCGGAAGTTCAGCTCTACAGCATGATTGACTACATTCACGGTAAACGCTGCAAATGTGGACCAATCAGAAACTACCTTAAAATGCATAGAGCTGAATCTGTAGCGCTTCAGAGTTTCAGATTGAATAGACCCCAAAGTCATAAGAGGAACAACACAGTTTTTGCTGAGGGCAATCAGGACCCACTGGGTATAAAATATACAAACATAATCTTAGTAGAAAAAATACATTATATCTCATGAGTTGCTGGGCAGAAAAGGGTATGTTTTGGAGTGTGCAGGATCTATTCTATTATGATAAAACTAATATACTTACCATTCAAAATGCTAGCATATGGATCATACTTAGCATAATATCCGCAGATATTCTAAATGAAATGACATTTTGAAGAACGACTGCTTTGCAGCGAGAGACGTTGGAACTGATAACATAGAAATGTGATTTCACATTGGAAGAGAAATGCAAATATCCAAACTAAAATCTACACAGAATAAGATGGATTAATAGAATTTTTGTTGCAAGGAGAGACAATCCAGGCCTGGAGTTTGCAGAGGCCTTCCGTTCACATACTGTACAGTACAAGAGAATGAGCAGATCAGGTAAAAGCATTGAGAGTTTGAATGATCTCTTCCAGTCTATCAGTTCGTAACCATCTGTAATCCGTTTACAGCCAGACATATAGACAGTTACAGAAAGATGAAAGACGAGCTCTCCTTTCACATGTTTGAGTCAGATGGAGAATGTGTCGATTGTTTGGTCGGTCAACAACGCCCCTACAAACACTGCAGACTTTGGTTTCAGCCCAGCACTATTCAACTCATCAACTAACCATAACATCTTGATTAGCTGAATCAGGTGTGCTAATGCTGGCTATGGAACAAAATGTTTGTAGCAGTAGCTAGGTTTCCATCCAATTAGAGACAGATGTTCATGCAAATATTCTAGAATTTGCATAAAGAAAATATGCGCATATAAATCAGTGCCTGATAAAGCAGTGACACAAAATGTACTTTTCCGCTCCAGTTTTCATGTACCAAATATAAATCCAAATCTAACATCTAAAGTAAATCTAAAGTGTTTCCATTGCATTTTCAACTCCAATTGTTTAGTCACAAAAACTGCTGTGTTAAATTACTCTGGTCTTGGCAGATGAGCTCCAGCCACCAGCTCTCAGATACCGTGCAGGTAGGCTCATCTACATGATACGGTTATTATGGATAAGAGGGAGAATATTTGTACTTGTCAAATGGCAGTCAAGCGTCGATCATCACTTCACCATTTCTCGCATAATACATTTTACCGCCACAAAAAGATCCCACCATGTCGGCATTTTTATATTATTGTTTTTTACAAATCTTCACAACTATCCTGATTTTCGTTAATACGGTATGACTTCACTCGCATTGACTTTGGATGGAAACGTAGTTAGTGTCGGCGCGTTTCCATTAGTTTGTAGCCAAGCCCCCTACTCCCAGTCCTAGTCATCTACAGTAGACACACCCTCCACACAGGACCGTGCACGCTGAGAAAAACGGTCAGCACTAAAACTGGAAGCCTTTAACCTTGCCAAGGACAAACTAGGGTTCTGCTCCGATCTGAGCGACCATTTTCCTATTACTCTGCTGTCTTATCTACAGAAACACTGAAATCCTGTTAAATGGAGCCATTTTCTCATTTGCCTGCGAGGTCATTTTCATGCATGGAGAGATCCATTCATTGTGCTGCTGAGCCTCTGGAGACAGGGGGTTCTGCTGTAAGAAGAGACAGCTCACTGAGACAGATCACTGAGGGTCCAAAGGAAGTCCAGAGAGAGAAGGCATTCAGAACCATCGCTGGAGCACAGCTAGCATGGTGTATACACATCTGCATAGCAATGGGAGATATCCATAATTGTCCTTAAACTAACAGGCAACACAGAAGAGAGGTGAGCAGGACAAGCCAAAGAGTAGTCCATGTCCTTTGATTGGTCAATTCCAATGGATTGTCCACAACATTGACCAATGCCAGCACTTGATCTTGGTCAAAGCCAATGATCTGTCCTTACATGGACCAATGGCAACTCTCAATATGTCCTCAATATTGGCCAATGACCCTGCCCCTCCACTACCCTGTCTACTGAGCCTGGGCTTTGTCTGTGTGAGACAGAGAGATATCACCCACTGCAGTTTGGGAGGCTCAGGAGGAGAAACAGAGGCCACAGCACTCCATACAGATCTCCAGGCAGTCTGCAGACTCGCAGCACGCGTCGATGATCCCACAGTCCATGTCACATGGCAGCTCACAGTCGCCACACTCCTCCGAGGCGCAGCAGCAGCAGAAGCACGCCGAGTCGTCCCCCGCACACGAACCACAGGTGGCACAGTCCAACACGATGTTACACAGAGTCAGGAACTCACAGAACAGACAGGCCAGGATACAGTGAACACAACAGTCTGAGGGAGAGACGGGGAGTTATTCATCTTTATTTGGCCTGCTAAGTTGGTTGGGAATGCATACTGTTTGGGAGAGGATGGGGGAGACGGGATGGAGAATAATAGGAGATGAGACATAGGAGGAGGGAGGAAGTGCAGGATACAGTGAGATAGACTAGATCAGGTAGCAACTCACCTTCCTGTACCTCTGTAGGTATCTGGGAGCTGTTGCTCTTGGAGGAACTCTTGCTCCTCTTGCTGCTCTGAGAGGTGATGGAGGGGTTGGACTGGAGCTTCTTGGAGTTCTTCATCCCCGACGAGGAGGAGGAAGAGGCTGCTTTAGGGAGGGAGCCAGGGGCAGGACGATCACAGGGGCCTCCGTTCCTCACTCCGTTGGTGTGAGGGGTGTGCGTGCAGTTGAGGCCGTGTGTGTGAAGCTTGGCTCCGGCTCGTGGCTGGCTGGTTGGCTGTGTTAGGCAGGGTTGGGCAGGGTGGATGTGGGTGGATCGAGCCTGGGGCTGACCTGAGGACAGGAACAAAGAAAGAAAATAAAAACATTTACAATAGTTGCTTTCGTTGTAATAGCGGGACACATGGGAAAACGTAGTCATTGATACAGCAGACCCCAATGGCTCCTGGGAAGGGCCATGTGTATTATGATGACTTCTGACCCGGCTCGTCTAGATGCTTACACGACAACCCACAGACAGACACTCTCCTCTCCTCTCCTCTCCTCTCCTCGACATGAATAAACAAGAACAAGTTGGTGTGAGAAACGTGTCTTGGACACAACATCATTACAGAGAATCCCCATAGGAAATAGGCCTTCAGTTTGGCCAGGTCAAATTCAAAGAACATTGAGAATCTATTCAAATCATTCGCCAAGGACAATTGGTAGTTCATGGTCTCCCACTGGCAGCTGCACATTGCTAGGTGCACCCTGCATTCATATGTCACTCATGACTGTGATGCATATATGGTTGCTAGTTTTAGGGTTTTGATTTATGTGGACAGAGGGGCTGAAATGGCCTGGTTCTCTCTCCTCACAGTCTCAAATGTAGGCCACACACACACACACACACACACACACACACACACACACACACACACACACACACACACACACACACACACACACACACACACACACACACACACACACACACACACACACACACACACACACACACACACACACACACACACACACACACACACACAACCCTGGTGTGTTTACAGCCTACAAACCCTCTACTGTTCCTCCTTTAACTCAGACCAGGGTTGATCTTGGCTGTCCAACGTGCACCTCTTCGTATATTTTACTCTGAGCAGTGCCACCAATACTCATTTCCTGAGGTGTGAAAGCACACCACCTCTGTCAAAACAAACACCTTGAAAAATATATGATATATTATGATAATATTTAATACCATCCTTTCGAGGCCCTAAATATTTTCTTGACCTGAACACACAGATGGAGAGAGGTGTGACTTCACAGGGTAGAAAACCACTGCAGGACGTCCAGAGAGAAACACACACACAGACACACACACAGACACACACACACAGACACACAGACACACACACACACAGACACACAGACAGACAGACACACACAGACACACACACACAGACACACACACACAGACACACACACAGACACACACACAGACACACACACAGACACACACACAGACACACACACAGACACACAGACACACACACAGACACACACACAGACACACACACAGACACACACACCGGGGGCTGAGATGCAGTGAGGCCTAGCGGGCAGTAAAACCGTCCATTAGACAATCATTCAGAGACAGATAACCCTGCTACGGCTGTTTTGATTGGCCCATGGCCGGGGTCACACAACCAATCGAGTGTGATTTAAAGATTCTTTCATTCAGCGTTTTCTAACCCCATTCCAGATGTCTGGCAACCCACGGGGTAGTGTGTGTGTGTGGAAAAATATTGCGTCTTCTGAAGTATGTCATAAGTCAATAACTGCTGCGCTGCTGTTATGTCTCCTTACTCCTTTTCCTCCTTCTCTCCCCCACTCTCGCTCTCCTTCTCTCTCCCCCACTCTCGCTCTCCTTCTCTCTCCCCCACTCTCGCTCTCCTTCTCTCTCCCCCACTCTCGCTCTCCTTCTCTCTCCCCCACTCTCGCTCTCCTTCTCTCTCCTCGCTCTCTTCTCTCCCCACTCTCGCTCTCCTTCTCTCTCCCCCACTCTCGCTCTCCTTCTCTCTCCCCCACTCTCGCTCTCCTTCTCTCTCCCCCACTCTCGCTCTCCTTCTCTCTCCCCCACTCTCGCTCCCCTTCCTCTCTCTCTCCCCCCACTCTCGCTCTCCTCTCTCTCTCCCCCACTCTCGCTCTCCTTCTCTCTCCCCCACTCTCGCTCTCCTTCTCTCTCCCCCACTCTCTCCTTCTCTCTCGCTCTCCTTCTCTCTCCCCCACTCTCGCTCCCCTTCTCTCTCCCCCCACTCTCGCTCCCCTCCACTCTCGCTCCCCCTCCTCCACTCTCGCTCCCCTCCACTCTCCCCCACTCTCGCTCCCCTCCACTCTCGCTCCCCTTCTCTCCCCCCGCTCTCCCCTCGCTCTTGGTCTCTCCCCCTCGCTCTTGGTCTCTCCCCCTCGCTCTTGGTCTCTCCCCCTCGCTCTCTCTCCCCCTCGCTCTTGGTCTCTCCCCCTCGCTCTTGGTCTCTCCCCCTCGCTCTTGGTCTCTCCCCCTCGCTCTTGGTCTCTCCTCCCTCGCTCTTGGTCTCTCCCCCTCGCTCTTGGTCCCTCCCCCTCGCTCTTGGTCCCTCCCCCCCTCTTGGTCTCTCCCCCTCGCTCTTGGTCCCTCCCCTCGCTCTTGGTCCCTCCCCCTCGCTCTTGGTCCCTCCCCTCGCTCTTGGTCCCCCCTCCCCCTCGCTCTTGGTCCCTCCCCCTCGCTCTTGGCTCTTGGTCTCCCCCTCGCTCTTGGTCTCTCCCCCTCGCTCTTGGTCTCTCCCCCTCCCCGCTCTTGGTCTCTCTCCTCCTCGCTCTTGGTCTCTCCCCCTCGCTCTTGGTCTCTCCCCCTCGCTCTTGGTCTCTCCCCCTCGCTCTTGGTCTCTCCCCCTCGCTCTTGGTCTCTCCCCCTCGCTCTTGGTCTCTCCCCCTCGCTCTTGGTCTCTCCCCCGGTCTTTCACTTTAACCATTCACACATTTTAAAGATACAGTACAATGCTGTGTAGTACATTACAGCATAACGGTTTGGTTCTGTCTAGTGGAGGAGAAGGGAGAGCGAGGGATGGTGAGTAGAGGAGGAGACAGGATGTGTGGCCACCATTGTTCTCCAAATGATCGGTAAGGAGGAACAGTCAGACCCATCCAAACCCTGGACCCCAGAGAGAGAGAATCTTCCCTAAAAACCATGTCTCAGCTTTTCACTTCACTAGAAGACATGTACACGCACACAGACACGCACACGCACACACACGCACACACACACAGAGAGACATAATTGCAGCCACCAACCCTAATCATAGTCAGTTTTAGTGAAACCACACAGAGCGATGCCTTTACCCCACATCTCTCTGCTAGTCATTCTCTAAGTAGCACAGTGAAATGCCATCCATGTCTGGTTACCAGTACATTCCTCTGGTTGGTAAAGACAACATCAGCAGGAATATTGTTTGTTTACTGAATGCCATTGGAGTCTTTAAAAAAGGATTGCTGGAAATGGAACTTCCTTCTAACTGGACAGAGAGAGAGTTCAAATGGTGTCTGGATATGATTTAGAGTGGTATGAGAGTTCATTCACCCCTCTCCCCTATGTGTGGGTGTCGGTGGGGGTGTGTGTGTGGGCAGTAAACAGGCGGATCTCTTGGGCATCTAGCAGCCAGACAGACAGACTAGGTTTCAGAGGAGTCATGACTGTCTCCATATAAAGCCTAAGGACAAACAACAAGGCTGACACACACAGAGAGAGAGAGACATCTCTTTGTGCAACACACCCTGCGATAGAGAGTGTGTGTGTATGTGTTTGTGAGATAGAGAAACAGACGACAGTGTGTGAGAGAAAGATCCGTTCTGCGGATATACACCCCTAAGCTTTGGCTGTCTTGTCTATTTTGGGTCAGGAGTGATGTAAGGGCCACACAAACACAATGACTCAGCAGCACATAGTTCAGAATAAGAACAAATTAAAAGCCAAATGACTGTGGGCTCAGCATGATGAAACTGCCACACCACAAATTGAAGGAGAAGAGGGGAGAAACACAGAGCAGGAACGAGGGTGAGTGTAGCCTGGGCCGGAGGATGGAAGAATATGTACAAAACAGTGTGTGAGAGAAACAGAGCGAGAGACAGAGAGAGTGTTCATTTTGATTGTTTATTTCACTTTTGTTTATTTCACTTTTGTTTATTATCTATTTCACTTGCTTTGGCAATGTTAACATGTTTCCCATGCCAATAAAGCCCTTTGAATTGATTTGAGAGAGAGAGAGACAGGGTGAGTCTGGGAGAGGAAGAGAGGCCCAGTGTAGGCCCAGCCTGTTGCCTGCAGCAATGGGGGTGTGGCATGTCTGGCTTGAGAGAGGGTGAATCACAGTCGGCTGAATGCTCACCTCTACCCCCCTCCCCTCCCCCCTCCCTCTCTCCCCAAATCCCTCCATTCACTCAACTCCCATTACCCTCCAAACTGCCAACCCCCCCCTCCAAATCCCACCACCCCCTTCAGTCACATCCCTCCCACCACCTCCCCTTCAGTCACATCCCTCCCACCACCTCCCCTTCAGTCACATCCCTCCCACCACCTCCCCTTCAGTCACCTCCCTCCCACCACCTCCCCTTCAGTCACCTCCCTCCCACCACCTCCCTCCCACCACCTCCCCTTCAGTCACCTCCCTCCCACCACCTCCCCTTCAGTCACATCCCTCCCACCACCCCCCCTTCAGTCACATCCCTCCCACCATTCTAGACTTGAGGCTATGATTACTACTGATCACTGCACGTCTCTACCTTTCCAACCTCCCTCCTCCTACCTCCCTCTCTCCTCCAGTGACTCAGCAGTCTGACCAGTAGACAGTAAACAGAGTGCTGTTGATGCCAGGCCAGCTGAACTCGGTCAGAGCTGTGAGGGACATGTTGGGAACCTGTTTTCCCTCCCCACATATAGAACAGAAACACCTGAGTGACGCCCAGAACTGTTACTACAGATCACAGCTAATCACAACTAAGTACTTTACATGGTAAGTACTGTCACCTTGTCCTTCCACTGTCACCTCATTTAACTCATTCACCACCAATGGAACTTGATGAGGACTGGGAGGTGGGGGGTGTTCAAATGTGTGACCCCTCAAAAACACTGACCTCATAAGCCCCTGGGCTGCTTCAGCTCATTTCAATAACAATCTCTACAGGGATGGGGACTCTAATCTCAGAAGAGCAGAGTGTGGTATTTCTAAAGAGTGGTATTCCAATGGAAGTGTGGCTTATTTCCCTATACAGAGTGGGCAATGGGGGCTGAGAGAGGATAAACGCCCTACTTTACTGGGAGAATGGGGTGAAAAATATGGAGAGAGGGAGTGAGGAGAGAGGGAAGGAGGAGAGAGGAGACAGGGAAGGAGGAGAGAGGGAAGGAGCAGAGAGGGAAGGAGCAGAGAGGGAAGGAGCAGAGAGTGGGAAGGAGGAGAGAGGGAAGGAGGAGAGTGGGGAAGGAGGAGAGTGGGAAGGAGGAGAGTGGGAAGGAGGAGAGTGGGAAGGAGGAGAGTGGGAAGGAGGAGAGTGGGAAGGAGCAGAGAGGGAAGGAGCAGAGAGGAAAGGAGCAGAGAGGAAAGGAGCAGAGAGGAAAGGAGCAGAGAGGAAAGGAGCAGAGAGGAAAGGAGCAGAGAGGAAAGGAGCAGAGAGGAAAGGAGCAGAGAGGAAAGGAGCAGAGAGGAAAGGAGGAGGGTGGGAAGGAGCAGGGTGGGAAGGAGCAGGGTGGGAAGGAGCAGAGAGGGAAGGAGCAGAGAGGGAAGGAGCAGAGAGGGAAGGAGCAGAGAGGGAAGGAGCAGAGAGGGAAGGAGCAGAGAGGGAAGGAGCAGAGAGGGAAGGAGGAGAGAGGGAAGTAGAAGAGAGGAGAGTGGAGAGTGGGAAGGAGCAGAGAGGGAAGGAGCAGAGAGGGAAGGAGCAGAGAGGGAAGGAGCAGAGAGGGAAGGAGGAGAGTGGGAAGGAGGAGAGAGGGAAGGAGAAGAGAGAAGAGTGGGAAGGAGGAGAGTGGAGAGTGGGAAGGAGGAGAGTGGAGAGTGGGAAGGAGGAGGGTGGGAAGGAGGAGGGTGGGAAGGAGGAGAGAGGGAAGGAGCAGAGAGGGAAGGAGCAGAGAGGGAAGGAGCAGAAAGGGAAGGAGGAGAGGAGAGAGGGAAGGAGGAGAGAGGAGAGAGGGAAGGAGGAGAGAGGAGAGAGGGAAGGAGGAGAGAGGAGAGTGGGAAGGAGGAGAGAGGAGAGTGGGAAGGAGGAGCGAGGGAAGGAGAAGAGAGGAGAGTGGGAAGGAGGAGAGTGGAGAGTGGGAAGGAGGAGAGTGGGAAGGAGGAGGGTGGGAAGGAGGAGAGGGGGAAGGAGGAGGGTGGGAAGGAGGAGAGAGGGAAGGAGGAGAGAGGGAAGGAGGAGAGAGGGAAGGAGGAGGGTGGGAAGGAGGAGAGAGGGAAGGAGGAGAGAGGGAAGGAGCAGAAAGGGAAGGAGGAGAGGAGAGAGGGAAGGAGGAGAGAGGAGAGAGGGAAGGAGGAGAGAGGAGAGAGGGAAGGAGGAGAGAGGAGAGAGGGAAGGAGGAGAGAGGAGAGAGGGAAGGAGGAGAGAGGAGAGTGGGAAGGAGGAGCGAGGGAAGGAGAAGAGAGGAGAGTGGGAAGGAGGAGAGTGGAGAGTGGGAAGGAGGAGGGTGGGAAGGAGGAGAGGGGGAAGGAGGAGGGTGGGAAGGAGGAGGGTGGGAAGGAGGAGAGAGGGAAGGAGGAGGAGGAGAGAGGGAAGGAGGAGAGAGGGAAGGAGGAGAGAGGAGAGAGGGAAGGAGGAGAGTGGAGAGTGGGAAGGAGGAGAGTGGAGAGTGGGAAGGAGGAGGGCGGGAAGGAGGAGGGTGGGAAGGAGGAGAGAGGGGAGAGGGAAGGAGGAGAGAGGAGAGAGGGAAGGAGCAGAAAGGGAAGGAGGAGAGGAGAGAGGGAAGGAGGAGAGAGGAGAGAGGGAAGGAGGAGAGAGGAGAGAGGGAAGGAGGAGAGAGGGAAGGAGGAGAGTGGGAAGGAGGAGCGAGGGAAGGAGAAGAGAGGAGAGTGGGAAGGAGGAGAGTGGAGAGTGGGAAGGAGGAGAGAGGGAAGGAGGAGAGAGGAGAGAGGGAAGGAGGAGAGAGGAGAGAGGGAAGGAGGAGAGAGGAGAGAGGGAAGGAGGAGAGAGGAGAGAGGGAAGGAGGAGAGAGGGAAGGAGGAGAGAGGGAAGGAGGAGAGAGGGAAGGAGGAGAGTGGGAAGGAGGAGCGAGGGAAGGAGCAGAGAGGGAAGGAGGAGCGAGGGAAGGAGGAGAGAGGGGAGGAGAGAGGGAGGAGAGAGGGGAGGAGAGAGGGAAGGAGAGAGGGAAGGAGGAGAGAGGGAAGGAGGAGAGAGGGAAGGAGGAGAGAGGGAAGGAGGAGAGAGGGAAGGAGGAGAGAGGGAAGGAGAGAGGGAAAGAGGAGAGGGGGAAAGAGGAGAGGGGGAAGGAGGAGAGGGGGAAAGAGGAGAGGGGGAAAGAGGAGAGGGGGAAAGAGGAGAGGGGGAAAGAGGAGAGGGGGAAAGAGGAGAGGGGGAAAGAGGAGAGGGGGAAAGAGGAGAGGGGGAAAGAGGAGAGGGGGAAAGAGGAGAGGGGGAAAGAGGAGAGAGGGAAAGAGGAGAGAGGGAAAGAGGAGAGAGGGAAAGAGGAGAGAGGGAAAGAGGAGAGAGGGAAAGAGGAGAGAGGGAAAGAGGAGAGAGGGAAAGAGGAGAGGGGGAAAGAGGAGAGGGGGAAGGAGGAGAGAGGAGAGGGGGAAGGAGGAGAGAGGAGAGAGGGAAGGAGGAGAGAGGGAAGGAGAAGAGAGCAGAGGGAAAGAGGAGAGAGGGAAAGAGGAGAGAGGGGAGAGGGAAGGAGGAGAGAGGAGAGTGGGAAGGAGGAGGGTGGGAAGGAGGAGGGTGGGAAGGAGGAGGGTGGGAAGGAGGAGAGTGGGAAGGAGGAGAGTGGGAAGGAGCAGAGTGGGAAGGAGCAGAGTGGGAAGGAGCAGAGTGGGAAGGAGCAGAGTGGGAAGGAGCAGAGTGGGAAGGAGCAGAGTGGGAAGGAGCAGAGTGGGAAGGAGCAGAGTGGGAAGGAGCAGAGTGGGAAGGAGCAGAGTGGGAAGGAGCAGAGTGGGAAGGAGCAGAGTGGGAAGGAGCAGAGAGGGAAGGAGCAGAGAGGGAAGGAGCAGAGAGGGAAGGAGCAGAGAGGGAAGGAGCAGAGAGGGAAGGAGCAGAGAGGGAAGGAGCAGAGAGGGAAGGAGGAGAGTGGGAAGGAGGAGAGTGGGAAGGAGGAGAGAGCAGAGAGGGAAGGAGGAGAGTGGGAAAGAGGAGAGTGGGAAAGAGGAGAGAGGGAAAGAGGAGAGAGGGAAAGAGGAGAGAGGGAAAGAGGAGAGAGGGAAAGAGGAGAGAGGGAAAGAGGAGAAAGGGAAAGAGGAGGGAAAGAGGAGGGAAAGAGGAGGGAAAGAGGAGAGAGGGAAAGAGGAGAGAGGGAAAGAGGAGAGAGGGAAAGAGGAGAGAGGGAAAGAGGAGAGGGGGAAAGAGGAGAGGGGGAAGGAGGAGAGGAAAGGAGGAGAGAGGAGAGAGGTAAGGAGGAGAGAGGGGAGGAGGAGAGAGGAGAGAGGGGAGGAGGAGAGAGGAGAGAGGGAAGGAGGAGAGGGGGAAGGAGGAGAGGGGGAAGGAGGAGAGGGGGAAGGAGGAGAGGGGGAAGGAGGAGAGGGGGAAGGAGGAGAGGGGGAAGGAGGAGAGAGGAAAGGAGGAGAGAGGAGAGAGGGAAGGAGGAGAGAGGAGAGAGGGAAGGAGGAGAGAGGGAAGGAGGGGAGAGGAGAGAGGGAAAGAGGAGAGAGGGAAAGAGGAGAGAGGGAAAGAGGAGAGAGGGAAAGAGGAGAGAGGGAAAGAGGAGAGAGGGAAAGAGGAGAGAGGGAAGGAGGAGAGAGGGAAGGAGGAGAGAGGGAAGGAGGAGAGAGGGAAGGAGGAGAGAGGGAAGGAGGAGAGAGGGAAGGATCAGAGAATAAAGGTGGAAAAGGTGAAAGGTAGAGAGTGGGAAGGAGGAGAGTGGGAAGGAGGAGAGTGGGAAGGAGGGAAGGAGGAGAGTGGGAAGGAGGGAAGGAGGAGAGTGGGAAGGAGGAGAGAGGGAAAGAGGAGAGAGGGAAAGAGGAGAGAGGGAAAGAGGAGAGAGGGAAAGAGGAGAGAGAGAAAGAGGAGAGAGGGAAAGAGGAGAGAGGGAAAGAGGAGAGAGGGAAAGATGAGAGAGGGAAAGAGGAGAGAGGGAAAGAGGAGAGAGGGAAAGAGGAGAGGGGGAAGGAGGAGAGAGGGAAAGAGGAGAGGGGGAAGGAGGAGAGAGGAGAGAGGGAAGGAGGAGAGAGCAGAGGGAAGGAGAAGAGAGCAGAGGGAAGGAGAAGAGAGCAGAGGGAAAGAGGAGAGAGGGAAGGAAGAGAGAGGAGAGAGGGAAAGAGGGAAAGAGGAGAGGGGGAAAGAGGGAAAGAGGAGAGGGGGAAAGAGGAGAGGGGGAAAGAGGAGAGGGGGAAAGAGGAGAGGGGGAAAGAGGAGAGAGGGAAGGAGGAGAGAGGGAAGGAGGAGAAAGGGAAAGAGGAGAGAGGGAAAGAGGAGAGAGGGAAAGAGGAGAGAGGGAAAGAGGGAAAGAGGAGAGAGGGAAAGAGGAGAGAAGGAAAGAGGAGAGAAGGAAAGAGGAGAGAAGGAAAGAGGAGAGAAGGAAAGAGGAGAGGGGGAAGGAGCAGAGGGGGAAGGAGGAGAGAGGAGAGAGGGAAGGAGGAGAGAGGGGAGAGGGAAGGAGGAGAGAGGAGAGTGGGAAGGAGGAGGGTGGGAAGGAGGAGGGTGGGAAGGAGGAGAGTGGGAAGGAGGAGAGTGGGAAGGAGGAGAGTGGGAAGGAGGAGGGTGGGAAGGAGCAGAGTGGGAAGGAGCAGAGTGGGAAGGAGCAGAGTGGGAAGGAGCAGAGTGGGAAGGAGCAGAGTGGGAAGGAGCAGAGTGGGAAGGAGCAGAGAGGGAAGGAGAAGAGTGGGAAGGAGCAGAGAGGGAAGGAGCAGAGAGGGAAGGAGCAGAGAGGGAAGGAGCAGAGAGGGAAGGAGCAGAGAGGGAAGGAGCAGAGAGGGAAGGAGCAGAGAGGGAAGGAGGACAGAGGGAAGGAGGAGAGAGGGAAGGAGGACAGAGAGAAGGATCAGAGAAGAAAGGTGGAAAAGGTGAAAGGTAGAGAGTGGGAAGGAGGAGAGTGGGAAAGAGGAGAGTGGGAAAGAGGAGAGTGGGAAAGAGGAGAGTGGGAAAGAGGAGAGAGGGAAAGAGGAGAGTGGGAAGGAGGAGAGAGCAGAGAGGGAAGGAGGAGAGTGGGAAGGAGGAGAGAGGGAAAGAGGAGAAAGAGGAGGGAAAGAGGAGAGTGGGAAAGAGGAGAAAGAGGAGAGTGGGAAAGAGGAGAGTGGGAAAGAGGAGAGAGGGAAAGAGGAGAGTGGGAAGGAGGAGAGAGCAGAGAGGGAAGGAGGAGAGTGGGAAGGAGGAGAGAGGGAAAGAGGAGAAAGAGGAGGGAAAGAGGAGAGTGGGAAAGAGGAGAAAGAGGAGAGTGGGAAAGAGGAGAGTGGGAAAGAGGAGAGTGGGAAGGATGAGAGTGGGAAGGAGGAGAGTGGGAAGGAGGACAGAGGGAAGGAGGACAGAGGGAAGGATCAGAGAATAAAGGTGGAAAAGGTGAAAGGTAGAGAGTGGGAAGGAGGAGAGTGGGAAAGAGGAGAGTGGGAAAGAGGAGAGAGGGAAGGAGGAGAGAGGGAAGGAGGAGAGAGGGAAGGAGGAGAGAGGGAAGGAGGAGAGAGGGAAGGATCAGAGAATAAAGGTGGAAAAGGTGAAAGGTAGAGAGTGGGAAGGAGGAGAGTGGGAAGGAGGAGAGTGGGAAGGAGGGAAGGAGGAGAGTGGGAAGGAGGGAAGGAGGAGAGTGGGAAGGAGGAGAGAGGGAAAGAGGAGAGAGGGAAAGAGGAGAGAGGGAAAGAGGAGAGAGGGAAAGAGGAGAGAGAGAAAGAGGAGAGAGGGAAAGAGGAGAGAGGGAAAGATGAGAGAGGGAAAGAGGAGAGAGGGAAAGAGGAGAGGGGGAAGGAGGAGAGAGGGAAAGAGGAGAGGGGGAAGGAGGAGAGAGGAGAGAGGGAAGGAGGAGAGAGCAGAGGGAAGGAGAAGAGAGCAGAGGGAAGGAGAAGAGAGCAGAGGGAAAGAGGAGAGAGGGAAGGAAGAGAGAGGAGAGAGGGAAAGAGGGAAAGAGGAGAGGGGGGAAAGAGGGAAAGAGGAGAGGGGAAAGAGGAGAGGGGGAAAGAGGAGAGGGGGAAAGAGGAGAGGGGGAAAGAGGAGAGGGGGAAAGAGGAGAGGGGGAAAGAGAGAGAGGGAAGGAGGAGAGAGGGAAGGAGGAGAAAGGGAAAGAGGAGAGAGGGAAAGGAGAGAGGGAAAGAGGAGAGAGGGAAAGAGGGAAAGAGGAGAGAGGGAAAGAGGAGAGAAGGAAAGAGGAGAGAAGGAAAGAGGAGAGAAGGAAAGAGGAGAGAAGGAAAGAGGAGAGGGGGAAGGAGCAGAGGGGGAAGGAGGAGAGAGGAGAGAGGGAAGGAGGAGAGAGGGGAGAGGGAAGGAGGAGAGAGGAGAGTGGGAAGGAGGAGGGTGGGAAGGAGGAGGGTGGGAAGGAGGAGGGTGGGAAGGAGGAGAGTGGGAAGGAGGAGAGTGGGAAGGAGGAGAGTGGGAAGGAGGAGAGTGGGAAGGAGGAGGGTGGGAAGGAGCAGAGTGGGAAGGAGCAGAGTGGGAAGGAGCAGAGTGGGAAGGAGCAGAGTGGGAAGGAGCAGAGTGGGAAGGAGCAGAGTGGGAAGGAGCAGAGAGGGAAGGAGAAGAGTGGGAAGGAGCAGAGAGGGAAGGAGCAGAGAGGGAAGGAGCAGAGAGGGAAGGAGCAGAGAGGGAAGGAGCAGAGAGGGAAGGAGCAGAGAGGGAAGGAGCAGAGAGGGAAGGAGCAGAGAGGGAAGGAGGACAGAGGGAAGGAGGAGAGAGGGAAGGAGGACAGAGAGAAGGATCAGAGAAGAAAGGTGGAAAAGGTGAAAGGTAGAGAGTGGGAAGGAGGAGAGTGGGAAAGAGGAGAGTGGGAAAGAGGAGAGTGGGAAAGAGGAGAGAGGGAAAGAGGAGAGTGGGAAGGAGGAGAGAGCAGAGAGGGAAGGAGGAGAGTGGGAAGGAGGAGAGAGGGAAAGAGGAGAAAGAGGAGGGAAAGAGGAGAGTGGGAAAGAGGAGAAAGAGGAGAGTGGGAAAGAGGAGAGTGGGAAAGAGGAGAGTGGGAAGGATGAGAGTGGGAAGGGAGGAGAGTGGGAAGGAGGACAGAGGGAAGGAGGACAGAGGGAAGGATCAGAGAATAAAGGTGGAAAAGGTGAAAGGTAGAGAGTGGGAAGTGGGAAGTGGGAGGAGAGTGGGAAAGAGGAGAGTGGGAAAGAGGAGAGTGGGAAAGAGGAGAGTGGGAAGGAGGAGAGTGGGAAGGAGGAGAGTGGGAAGGAGGAGAGGAAGTGGGAAGGAGGAGAGTGGGAAGGAGGAGAGTGGGAAGGAGGAGAGAGCAGGAGGGAAGGAGGAGAGTGGGAAGGAGGAGAGAGGGAAAGAGAGGAGGGAAAGAGGAGAGAGGGAAAGAGGAGAGAGGGAAAGAGGAGAGAGGGAAAGAGGAGGAAAAGAGGAGGAAAGAGGAGAGAGGGAAAGAGGAGAGAGGGAAAGAGGAGAGTGGGAAGAGGAGGAGAGTGGGAAAAGGAGAGTGGGAAAGAGGAGAGTGGGAAAGAGGAGAGTGGGAAAGAGGAGAGTGGGAAGGAGGAGAGTGGGAAGGAGGAGAGTGGGAAGGAGGAGAGTGGGAAGGAGGAGAGAGCAGAGAGGGAAGGAGGAGAGAGCAGAGAGGGAAAGAGGGAAGAGAGAGGGAAAGAGGAGAGTGGGAAAGAGGAGAGTGGGGAAAGAGGAGAGTGGGAAAGAGGAGAGTGGGAAAGAGGAGAGTGGGAAAGAGGAGAGTGGGAAAGAGGAGAGAGGGAAAGAGGAGAGAGGGAAAGAGGAGAGAGGGAAGGAGGAGAGTGGGAAGGAGGAGAGAGAGCAGAGAGGGAAGGAGGAGAGTGTGGGAGGAGGAGAGCAGAGAGGGAAGGAGGAGAGGGAGAGAGGGAAAGAGGGAAAGAGGAGAGAGGGAAAGAGGAGAGAGGGAAAGAGGAGAGAGGGAAAGAGGAGAGTGGGAAGGAGGAGAGTGGGAAGGAGGAGAGAGCAGAGAGGGAAGGAGGAGAGTGGGAAGGAGGAGAGAGCAGAGAGGGAAGGAGAGAGTGGGAAGGAGGAGAGGAGAGAGGGAAGAGAGGGAAAGAGGAGAGAGGGAAAGAGGAGAGAGGGAAAGAGGAGAGTGGGAAGGAGGAGAGTGGGAAGGAGGAGAGTGGGGAAGGAGGAGAGTGGGAAGGGGAGGAGAGTGGGAAGGAGGAGAGAGCAGAGAAGGAGGGAGAGTGGGAAGGAGAGAGAGGGAAAGGGAGAGAGGGAAAGAGGAGAAAGAGGAGAGAGGGAAAGAGGAGAGAGGGAAAGAGGAGAGGAAAGAGGAGAGAGGGAAAGAGGAGAGAGGGAAAGAGGAGAGGGGAAGGAGGAGAGGGGGAAGGAGGAGAGGGGGAAGGAGGAGAGAGGAAAGAGGAGAGGGAAGGGAGGAGAGAGGGAAGGAGGAGAGAGGGAGGGAAGGAGGAGGAGGAGAGAGGGAAGGAGGAGAGAGGAGAGAGGGAAGGAGGAGAGAGGAGAGGAGGAGAGAGGAAAGGAGGAGAGAGGAGAGAGGGAAGGAGGAGAGTGGGAAGGAGGAGAGTGGGAAGGAGGAGGGTGGGAAGGAGCAGAGTGGGAAGGAGCAGAGTGGGAAGGAGCAGAGTGGGAAGGAGCAGAGTGGGAAGGAGCAGAGTGGGAAGGAGCAGAGTGGGAAGGAGCAGAGAGGGAAGGAGAAGAGTGGGAAGGAGCAGAGAGGGAAGGAGCAGAGAGGGAAGGAGCAGAGAGGGAAGGAGCAGAGAGGGAAGGAGCAGAGAGGGAAGGAGCAGAGAGGGAAGGAGCAGAGAGGGAAGGAGCAGAGAGGGAAGGAGGACAGAGGGAAGGAGGAGAGAGGGAAGGAGGACAGAGAGAAGGATCAGAGAAGAAAGGTGGAAAAGGTGAAAGGTAGAGAGTGGGAAGGAGGAGAGTGGGAAAGAGGAGAGTGGGAAAGAGGAGAGTGGGAAAGAGGAGAGAGGGAAAGAGGAGAGTGGGAAGGAGGAGAGAGCAGAGAGGGAAGGAGGAGAGTGGGAAGGAGGAGAGAGGGAAAGAGGAGAAAGAGGAGGGAAAGAGGAGAGTGGGAAAGAGGAGAAAGAGGAGAGTGGGAAAGAGGAGAGTGGGAAAGAGGAGAGTGGGAAGGATGAGAGTGGGAAGGAGGAGAGTGGGAAGGAGGACAGAGGGAAGGAGGACAGAGGGAAGGATCAGAGAATAAAGGTGGAAAAGGTGAAAGGTAGAGAGTGGGAAGGAGGAGAGTGGGAAAGAGGAGAGTGGGAAAGAGGAGAGTGGGAAAGAGGAGAGTGGGAAGGAGGAGAGTGGGAAGGAGGAGAGTGGGAAGGAGGAGAGTGGGAAGGAGGAGAGTGGGAAGGAGGAGAGTGGGAAGGAGGAGAGAGCAGAGAGGGAAGGAGGAGAGTGGGAAGGAGGAGAGAGGGAAAGAGGAGAGAGGGAAAGAGGAGAGAGGGAAAGAGGAGAGAGGGAAAGAGGAGAGAGGGAAAGAGGAGGAAAAGAGGAGGGAAAGAGGAGAGAGGGAAAGAGGAGAGAGGGAAAGAGGAGAGTGGGAAAGAGGAGAGTGGGAAAGAGGAGAGTGGGAAAGAGGAGAGTGGGAAAGAGGAGAGTGGGAAAGAGGAGAGTGGGAAGGAGGAGAGTGGGAAGGAGGAGAGTGGGAAGGAGGAGAGTGGGAAGGAGGAGAGAGCAGAGAGGGAAGGAGGAGAGAGCAGAGAGGGAAAGAGGAGAGAGGGAAAGAGGAGAGTGGGAAAGAGGAGAGTGGGAAAGAGGAGAGTGGGAAAGAGGAGAGTGGGAAAGAGGAGAGTGGGAAAGAGGAGAGTGGGAAAGAGGAGAGAGGGAAAGAGGAGAGAGGGAAAGAGGAGAGTGGGAAGGAGGAGAGTGGGAAGGAGGAGAGAGCAGAGAGGGAAGGAGGAGAGTGGGAAGGAGGAGAGAGCAGAGAGGGAAGGAGGAGAGGAGAGAGGGAAAGAGGGAAAGAGGAGAGAGGGAAAGAGGAGAGAGGGAAAGAGGAGAGAGGGAAAGAGGAGAGTGGGAAGGAGGAGAGTGGGAAGGAGGAGAGAGCAGAGAGGGAAGGAGGAGAGTGGGAAGGAGGAGAGAGCAGAGAGGGAAGGAGGAGAGTGGGAAGGAGGAGAGGAGAGAGGGAAAGAGGAGAGAGGGAAAGAGGAGAGAGGGAAAGAGGAGAGAGGGAAAGAGGAGAGTGGGAAGGAGGAGAGTGGGAAGGAGGAGAGTGGGAAGGAGGAGAGTGGGAAGGAGGAGAGTGGGAAGGAGGAGAGTGGGAAGGAGGAGAGAGCAGAGAGGGAAGGAGGAGAGTGGGAAGGAGGAGAGGAGAGAGGGAAAGAGGGAAAGAGGAGAGAGGGAAAGAGGAGAGAGGGAAAGAGGAGAGAGGGAAAGAGGAGAGAGGGAAAGAGGAGAGAGGGAAAGAGGAGAGGGGGAAGGAGGAGAGGGGGAAGGAGGAGAGGGGGAAGGAGGAGAGAGGAAAGAAGGAGAGAGGAGAGAGGGAAGGAGGAGAGAGGAGAGAGGGAAGGAGGAGAGAGGGAAGGAGGAGAGAGGAGAGAGGGAAGGAGGAGAGAGGAGAGAGGGAAGGAGGAGAGAGGAGAGGAGGAGAGAGGAAAGGAGGAGAGAGGAGAGAGGGAAGGAGGAGAGAGGAGAGAGGGAAGGAGGAGAGAGGGAAGGAGGGGAGAGGAGAGAGGGAAGGAGGGGAGAGGAGAGAGGGAAAGAGGAGAGAGGGAAAGAGGAGAGAGGGAAAGAGGAAGAGGGAAGAGAGAGAGGAAAGAGGAGAGAGGGAAAGAGGAGAGAGGGAAAGAGGAGAGAGGGAAAGAGGAGAGAGGGAAGGAGGAGAGAGGGAAAGAGGAGAGTGGGAAGGAGGAGAGTGGGAAGGAGGAGAGTGGGAAGGAGGAGAGTGGGAAGGAGGAGAGTGGGAAGGAGGAGAGAGCAGAGAGGGAAGGAGGAGAGTGGGAAGGAGGAGAGGAGAGAGGGAAAGAGGGAAAGAGGAGAGAGGGAAAGAGGAGAGAGGGAAAGAGGAGAGAGGGAAAGAGGAGAGAGGGAAAGAGGAGAGAGGGAAAGAGGAGAGGGGGAAGGAGGAGAGGGGGAAGGAGGAGAGGGGGAAGGAGGAGAGAGGAAAGAAGGAGAGAGGAGAGAGGGAAGGAGGAGAGAGGAGAGAGGGAAGGAGGAGAGAGGGAAGGAGGAGAGAGGAGAGAGGGAAGGAGGAGAGAGGAGAGAGGGAAGGAGGAGAGAGGAGAGGAGGAGAGAGGAAAGGAGGAGAGAGGAGAGAGGGAAGGAGGAGAGAGGAGAGAGGGAAGGAGGAGAGAGGGAAGGAGGGGAGAGGAGAGAGGGAAGGAGGGGAGAGGAGAGAGGGAAAGAGGAGAGAGGGAAAGAGGAGAGAGGGAAAGAGGAGAGAGGGAAAGAGGAGAGAGGGAAAGAGGAGAGAGGGAAAGAGGAGAGAGGGAAAGAGGAGAGAGGGAAAGAGGAGAGAGGGAAAGAGGAGAGAGGGAAGGAGGAGAGAGGGAAGGAGGAGAGAGGGAAGGATCAGAGAATAAAGGTGGAAAAGGTGAAAGGTAGAGAGTGGGAAGGAGGAGAGTGGGAAGGAGGAGAGTGGGAAGGAGGAGAGGGGGAAGGAGGGAAGGAGGAGAGTGGGAAGGAGGAGAGAGGGAAAGAGGAGAGAGGGAAAGAGGAGAGAGGGAAAGAGGAGAGAGGGAAAGAGGAGAGAGGGAAAGAGGAGAGAGGGAAAGAGGAGAGGGGGAAAGAGGAGAGGGGGAAGGAGGAGAGAGGAGAGAGGGAAGGAGGAGAGAGGAGAGAGGGAAGGAGGAGAGAGCAGAGGGAAGGAGAAGAGAGCAGAGGGAAGGAGAAGAGAGCAGAGGGAAAGAGGAGAGAGGGAAGGAAGAGAGAGGAGAGAGGGAAAGAGGAGAGAGGAGAGAGGGAAAGAGGAAAGGAGGAGAGAGAGGGAAAGAGGAGAGATGGAAAGAGGAGAGAGGGAAAGAGGAGAAAGAGGAGAGGGGGAAAGAGGAGAGGGGGAAAGAGGAGAGGGGGAAAGAGGAGAGGGGGAAAGAGGAGAGGGGGAAAGAGGAGAGGGGGAAGGAGGAGAGGGGGAAAGAGGAGAGGGGGAAAGAGGAGAGGGGGAAGGAGGAGAGGGGGAAGGAGGAGAGAGGAAAGGAGGAGAGAGGACAGAGGGAAGGAGGACAGAGGGAATGAGGAGAGAGGGAAGGATGAGAGAGGGAAAGAGGAGAGAGGGAAAGAGGAGAGAGGGAAAGAGGAGAGAGGGAAAGAGGAGAGAGGGAAAGAGGAGAGAGGGAAAGAGGAGAGAGGGAAAGAGGAGAGAAGGAAAGAGGAGAGAAGGAAAGAGGAGAGAAGGAAAGAGGAGAGAAGGAAAGAGGAGAGAAGGAAAGAGGAGAGGGGGAGGAGCAGAGGGGGAAGGAGGAGAGAGGAGAGAGGGAAGGAGGAGAGAGCAGAGGGAAGGAGGAGAGAGGGGAGAGGGAAGGAGGAGAGAGGAGAGTGGGAAGGAGGAGGGTGGGAAGGAGGAGAGTGGGAAGGAGCAGAGTGGGAAGGAGCAGAGTGGGAAGGAGCAGAGTGGGAAGGAGCAGAGTGGGAAGGAGCAGAGAGGGAAGGAGCAGAGAGGGAAGGAGCAGAGAGGGAAGGAGCAGAGAGGGAAGGAGCAGAGAGGGAAGGAGCAGAGAGGGAAGGAGCAGAGAGGGAAGGAGCAGAGAGGGAAGGAGCAGAGAGGGAAGGAGCAGAGAGGGAAGGAGCAGAGAGGGAAGGAGCAGAGAGGGAAGGAGCAGAGAGGGAAGGAGCAGAGAGGGAAGGAGCAGAGTGGGAAGGAGGAGAGTGGGAAAGAGGAGAGAGGGAAAGAGGAGAGAGGGAAAGAGGAGAGAGGGAAAGAGGAGAGAGGGAAAGAGGAGAGAGGGAAAGAGGAGAGAGGGAAAGAGGAGAGTGGGAAAGAGGAGAGTGGGAAAGAGGAGAGTGGGAAAGAGGAGAGTGGGAAAGAGGAGAGTGGGAAAGAGGAGAGTGGGAAAGAGGAGAGTGGGAAAGAGGAGAGTGGGAAAGAGGAGAGTGGGAAGGAGGAGAGTGGGAAGGAGGAGAGTGGGAAGGAGGAGAGTGGGAAGGAGGAGAGAGGGAAGGAGGACAGAGGGAAGGAGGACAGAGGGAAGGATCAGAGAAGAAAGGTGGAAAAGGTGAAAGGTAGAGAGTGGGAAGGAGGAGAGTGGGAAGGAGGAGAGTGGGAAAGAGGAGAGTGGGAAAGAGGAGAGTGGGAAAGAGGAGAGTGGGAAAGAGGAGAGTGGGAAAGAGGAGAGTGGGAAAGAGGAGAGTGGGAAAGAGGAGAGAGGGAAAGAGGAGAGAGGGAAAGAGGAGAGAGGGAAAGAGGAGAGTGGGAAGGAGGAGAGAGCAGAGAGGGAAAGAGGAGAGTGGGAAAGAGGAGAGTGGGAAAGAGGAGAGTGGGAAAGAGGAGACAGGGAAAGAGGAGACAGGGAAAGAGGAGAGTGGGAAAGAGGAGAGAGGGAAAGAGGAGAGTGGGAAAGAGGAGAGTGGGAAGGAGGAGAGTGGAAAGGAGGAGAGAGCAGAGAGGGAAGGAGGAGAGTGGGAAGGAGGAGAGGAGAGAGGGAAAGAGGAGAGAGGGAAAGAGGAGAGAGGGAAGGGAGGAGAGAGGAAGGGAGGAGAGAGGAGAGAGGAAAGGAGGAGAGAGGAAAGGAGGAGAGAGGAAAGGAGGAGAGAGGAGAGAGGGAAGGAGGAGAGAGGAGAGGGGGAAGGAGGAGAGAGGGAAGGAGGAGAGGGGGAAGGAGGAGAGAGGAAAGGAGGAGAGAGGAGAGAGGAAAGGAGGAGAGAGGAAAGGAGGAGAGAGGAAAGGAGGAGAGAGGAGAGAGGGAAGGAGGAGAGAGGAGAGAGGGAAGGAGGAGAGGGGGAAGGAGGAGAGAGGAAAGGAGGAGAGAGGAGAGAGGGAAGGAGGAGAGAGGAGAGAGGGAAGGAGGGGAGAGGAGAGAGGGAAGGAGGGGAGAGGAGAGAGGGAAAGAGGAGAGAGGAGAGAGGGGAAAGAGGAGAGAGGGAAAGAGGAGAGAGGAGAGAGGGAAAGTGGAGAGTGGGAAGGAGCAGAGTGGGAAGGAGCAGAGAGGGAAGGAGAAGAGTGGGAAGGAGCAGAGAGGGAAGGAGCAGAGAGGGAAGGAGCAGAGAGGGAAGGAGCAGAGAGGGAAGGAGCAGAGAGGGAAGGAGCAGAGAGGGAAGGAGGACAGAGGGAAGGAGGAGAGAGGGAAGGAGGACAGAGAGAAGGATCAGAGAAGAAAGGTGGAAAAGGTGAAAGGTAGAGAGTGGGAAGGAGGAGAGTGGGAAAGAGGAGAGTGGGAAAGAGGAGAGTGGGAAAGAGGAGAGTGGGAAAGAGGAGAGAGGGAAAGAGGAGAGTGGGAAGGAGGAGAGAGCAGAGAGGGAAGGAGGAGAGTGGGAAGGAGGAGAGAGGGAAGAGGAGGAGAAAGAGGAGGGAAAGAGGAGAGTGGGAAAGAGGAGAAAGAGGAGAGTGGGAAAGAGGAGAGTGGGAAAGAGGAGAGTGGGAAGGATGAGAGTGGGAAGGAGGAGAGTGGGAAGGAGGACAGAGGGAAGGAGGACAGAGGGAAGGATCAGAGAATAAAGGTGGAAAAGGTGAAAGGTAGAGAGTGGGAAGGAGGAGAGTGGGAAAGAGGAGAGTGGGAAAGAGGAGAGTGGGAAAGAGGAGAGTGGGAAGGAGGAGAGTGGGAAGGAGGAGAGTGGGAAGGAGGAGAGTGGGAAGGAGGAGAGTGGGAAGGAGGAGAGTGGGAAGGAGGAGAGTGGGAAGGAGGAGAGAGCAGAGAGGGAAGGAGGAGAGTGGGAAGGAGGAGAGAGGGAAAGAGGAGAGAGGGAAAGAGGAGAGAGGGAAAGAGGAGAGAGGGAAAGAGGAGAGAGGGAAAGAGGAGGAAAAGAGGAGGGAAAGAGGAGAGAGGGAAAGAGGAGAGAGGGAAAGAGGAGAGTGGGAAAGAGGAGAGTGGGAAAGAGGAGAGTGGGAAAGAGGAGAGTGGGAAAGAGGAGAGTGGGAAGGAGGAGAGTGGGAAGGAGGAGAGTGGGAAGGAGGAGAGTGGGAAGGAGGAGAGAGCAGAGAGGGAAGGAGGAGAGAGCAGAGAGGGAAAGAGGAGAGAGGGAAAGAGGAGAGTGGGAAAGAGGAGAGTGGGAAAGAGGAGAGTGGGAAAGAGGAGAGTGGGAAAGAGGAGAGGGGGAAAGAGGAGAGTGGGAAAGAGGAGAGTGGGAAAGAGAGAGAGGGAAAGAGGAGAGAGGGAAAGAGGAGAGAGGGGAAGGAGGAGAGGGGGAAGGAGGAGAGAGCAGAGAGGGAAGGAGGAGAGTGGGAAGGAGGAGAGAGCAGAGAGGGAAGGAGGAGAGGAGAGAGGGAAAGAGGGAAAGAGGAGAGAGGGAAAGAGGAGAGAGGGAAAGAGGAGAGAGGGAAAGAGGAGAGTGGGAAGGAGGGAGAGTGGGAAGGAGGAGAGAGCAGAGAGGGAAGGAGGAGAGTGGGAAGGGGAAGTGGGGAGGAGAGAGCAGAGAGGGAAGGAGGAGAGTGGGAAGGAGGAGAGGAGAGAGGGAAAGAGGAGAGAGGGAAAGAGGAGAGAGGGAAAGAGGAGAGAGGGAAAGAGGAGAGTGGGGAAGGAGGAGAGTGGGAAGGAGGAGAGTGGGAAGGAGGAGAGTGGGAAGGAGGAGAGTGGGAAGGAGGAGAGAGCAGAGAGGGAAGGAGGAGAGTGGGAAGGAGGAGAGGAGAGAGGAAAGAGGAAAGAGGAGAGAGGGAAAGAGAGAGAGGGAAAGAGGAGAGAGGGAAAGAGGAGAGAGGGAAAGAGGAGAGAGGGAAAGAGGAGAGGGGGAAGGAGGAGAGGGGAAGGAGGAGAGGGGGAAGGAGGAGAGAGGAAAGAAGGAGAGAGGAGAGAGGGAAGGAGAGAGAGGAGAGAGGGAAGGAGGAGAGAGGGAAGGAGGAGAGAGGAGAGAGGGAAGGAGGAGAGAGGAGAGAGGGAAGGAGGAGAGAGGAGAGGAGGAGAGAGGAAAGGAGGAGAGAGGGAGAGAGGGAAGGAGGAGAGAGGAGAGAGGGAAGGAGGAGAGAGGGAAGGGAGGGGAGAGGAGAGAGGAAGGAGGGGAGAGGAGAGAGGGAAAGAGGAGAGAGGGAAAGAGGAGAGAGGGAAAGAGGAGAGAGGGAAAGAGGGAGAGAGGGAAAGAGGAGAGAGGGAAAGAGGAGAGAGGGAAAGAGGAGAGAGGGAAAGAGGAGAGAGGGAAGGAGGAGAGAGGGAAGGAGGAGAGAGGGAAGGATCAGAGAATAAAGGTGGAAAAGGTGAAAGGTAGAGAGTGGGAAGGAGGAGAGTGGGAAGGAGGAGAGTGGGAAGGAGGAGGAGAGGGGGAAGGAGGGAAGGAGGAGAGTGGGAAAGAGGAGAGAGGGAAAGAGGAGAGAGGGAAAGAGGAGAGAGGGAAAGAGGAGAGAGGGAAAGAGGAGAGAGGGAAAGAGGAGAGAGGAGGAAGAGGAGAGGAGAGAGGGAAAGAGGAGAGGGGGAAGGAGGAGAGAGGAAAGGAGGAGAGAGGAGAGAGGAAGAAGGAGGAGAGAGCAGAGGAGGGAAGGAGAAGGGGGAAGAGGGAAGGAGAAGAGAGAGAGGGAAAGAGGAGAGAGGGAAGGAAGAGAGAGGAGAGAGGGAAAGAGGAGAGAGGAGAGAGGGAAAGGAGGAAAGGAGGAGAGAGAGAGGAAAGAGGGAGAGATGGAAAGAGGAGAGAGGGAAAGAGGAGAAAGAGGAGAGGGGGAAAGAGGAGAGGGGGAAAGAGGAGAGGGGGAAAGAGGAGAGGGGGAAAGAGGAGGGGGAAAGAGGAGAGGGGGAAGGAGGAGAGGGGGAAGGAGGAGAGGGGGAAAGAAGGAGAGAGGGGAAAGAGGAGAGGGGGAAGGAGGAGAGAGGGGGGAAGGGAGGAGAGAGAGGGAAGGAGGAGAGAGGGAAAGGAGGAGAGGGAAGGGAGAGGGAAGGAGAGAGAGGGAGGAGGAGAGAGGGAAGGGAGAAGAGGGAGAGAGGGAAAGAGGAGAGAGGGAAAGAGGAGAGAGGGAGAGAGGGGAAAGAGGAGAGAGGGAAAGAGGAGAGAAGGAAAGAGGAGAGAAGGAAAGAGGAGAGGGGAAAGAGGAGAGAAGGAAGGAGGAGAGAAGGGAAAGAGGAGAGAAGGAGGAGAGGGAGGAGAGGGGAAGGAGAGAGAGGGGAAGGAGGGAGAGAGGAGAGAGGGAAGGAGGAGAGAGCAGAGTGGGAAGGAGGAGAGAGGAGGGGAGAGGGAAGTGGGAGGAGAGAGGAGAGTGGGAAGGAGGAGAGTGGGAAGGAGGAGAGAGGGTGGGAAGTGGGAAGGAGCAGAGTGGGAAGGAGGGAGTGGGAAGGAGAGTGGGAAGGAGCAGAGTGGGAAGGAGCAGAGAGGGAAGGAGCAGAGGGAAGGAGCAGAGAGGGGGAAGAGGAGAGAGGGAAGGAGCAGAGAGGGAAGGAGCAGAGAGGGAAGGAGCAGAGAGGGAAGGAGCAGAGAGGGAAGGAGCAGAGAGGGAAGGAGCAGAGAGGGAAGGAGCAGAGTGGGAAGGAGCAGAGAGGGAAGGAGCAGAGAGGGAAGGAGCAGAGAGGGAAGGAGCAGAGAGGGGAAGGAGCAGAGAGGGAAGGAGCAGAGAGGGAAGGAGCAGAGGGGGAAGGAGAGGGAAGGAGAGGGAAGGAGGAGAGAGGGAAGGAGGAGAGTGGGAAGGAGGAGAGGGGGAAAGAGGAGGGAGGGAAAGGGAGGAGAGAGGGAAAGAGGAGAGAGGGGGAGGAAGAGGAAGAGGAGGGAGTGGGAAGAGGAGAGAGGGAGAGGAGAGTGGGAAGAGGAGAGTGGGAGTGGGAAGAGGAGGAGAGTGGGAAAGAGGAGGGGGAAGAGAGAGAGTGGGAGTGGGAAAGAGGAGAGAGTGGGGGAAAGAGGAGAGTGGGAAAGAGGAGAGGGGGAAAGAGGAGAGTGGGAAGGAGGAGAGTGGGAAGGAGGAGAGTGGGAAGGAGGAGAGTGGGGAAGGAGGACAGAGGGAAGGAGGACAGAGGGAAGGGGAGGACAGAGGGAAGGATCAGAGAAGAAAGGTGGAAAAGGGGAAAGGTAGAGAGAAGTGGGAAGGAGGAGAGTGGGAAGGAGGAGGTGGGAAGGAGGAGAGAGGGAGAGGAGAGTGGGAAAGAGGAGAGTGGGAAAGAGGAGGAGAGTGGGAAAGAGGGAAGGGAGAGTGGGAAAGAGGAGAGTGGGAAAGAGGAGGAGAGGGAAAGAGGAGAGAGGGAAAGAGGAGAAAGGGAAAGAGGAGAGTGGGAAGGAGGAGAGAGCAGAGAGGGAAAGAGGAGAGTGGGAAAGAGGAGAGTGGGAAAGAGGAGAGTGGGAAAGAGGAGACAGGGAAAGAGGAGACAGGGAAAGGAGGAGAGAGGGAAAGAGAGAGAGGGGGAAAGAGGAGAGTGGGAAGAGGAGAGTGGGAAGGAGGAGAGTGGGAAGGAGGAGGGTGGGAGAGAGCAGAGAGGGAAGGAGGAGAGTGGGAAGGAGGAGAGGAGAGAGGGAAAGAAGGAGAGAGGGAAAGAGGAGAGAGGGAAGGAAGAGGAGAAGGAGAAGTGGGAAGGAGAGAGTGGGAAGGGGAGGAGAGAGAGAGAGGAAAGGAGGAGAGAGGAGAAAGGAGGAGAGAGGAAAGGAGGAGAGGGAGGAGAGAGGGAAGGAGGAGAGAAGGAGGAGAGAGTGGGAAGGAGGAGAGAGGGAAGGAGGAGAGGGGGAAGGAGGAGAGGGGAAAGGAGGAGAGAGGAGAGGGAAAGGGAGGAGAGAGGAAAGGGAGGAGAGAGGAAAGGGAGGAGAGAGGAGAGAGGGAAGGAGGAGAGAGGGAGAGAGGGAAGAGAGGGAGAAGGGAAGGAGGAGAGAGGAAAGGAGGAGAGAGGAGAGGAGGAGGGAGGAGAGGGGAGAGAGGAGAGAGGGAAGGAGGGAGAGGAGGAGAGAGGGAAGGAGGGGAGAGGAGAGATGGAAAGAGGGGGAGGAGGAGAGAGGGAAAGAGGAGAGAGGGAAGAGGAGAGAGGGAAAGAGGAGAGAGGGAAAGAGGAGAGAGGGAAGAGTGGGAGAGAGGGAAGGAGGAGAGAGGGAAGGAGGAGAGAGGGAAGGAGGAGAGAGGGAAGGAGGGTGGGAGAGGGAAGGAGGAGAGAGGGAAGGAGGGAGATGGAGGGAAGGAGGAGAGAAGGAAGGAGGACAGAGGGAAGGATCAGAGAATAAAGGTGGAAAAGGTGAAAGGTAGAGAGTGGGAAGGAGGAGAGTGGGAAGGAGGAGAGTGGGAAGGAGGGAGGAGGAGGAGAGAGTGGGAAGGAGGAGAGAGGGAAAGAGAGAGAGAGGGAAAGAGAGAGAGAGGGAAAGAGGAGAGAGGGAAAGAGGAGAGAGGGGAAAGAGGAGAGGGGGAAAGAGGAGAGGGGGAAGGAGGAGAGGGGGAAGGAGGAGAGAGGAGAGAGGGAAGGAGGAGAGAGCAGAGGGAAGGAGGAGAGAGCAGAGGGAAAGAGGAGAGAGGGAAGGAAGAGAGAGGAGAGAGGGAAAGAGGAGAGAGGAGAGAGGGAAAGAGGAAAGGAGGAGAGAGGGAAGGAGGAGAGAGGGAAGGAGGAGAGAGGGAAGGAGGAGAGAAGAAAGGTGGAAAAGGTGAAAGGTAAGACAGAGGAGAGAGGGAAGGGGAAAGAATGGGTCAGAAGTAAAGTTGGGGTTAGGTGTCACTCTTTCCAGTGTGTGTGTGTGTGTGTGTGTGTGTGTGTGTGTGTGTGTGTGTGTGTGTGTGTGTGTGTGTGTGTGTGTGTGTGTGTGTGTGTGTGTGTGTGTGAGAGAGAGAGAAGCAAGAGGAGGATGAGGAAAAGGAGAGATTAATCACAGACTACTGTGTGCGCGTGTGTGAAGGAGGAGGAAGAGGAGGATGAGGACAGATCAATCTCAGACTGGTGTGTAATTAAAGGCACTGTGTCACGACCCTGTTACATTTTACACCAGCGACACTCTAACCTGGTCCACATCCCCTTTAATGAGCCCATCATCATACTGAGCCCATCATCATACTGAGCCCATCATCATACTGACCTCACCAAGCTGTCAACTCAGCCTTTCCACTGCACTGTTGTGTGTGTGTGATTGTACGCCTTACAACTAAAACGTTAACTAAATATTGCTCCATTTCAGCTGTTTTTAACTTGTCTGTATGGAGCATTTTCTGACTGAAGTTGTACAAATGAGTCATGAGGACTGATGAATCCCTGTGGGTCCTTAACTCTCTGTGTTCCACTGTGGCACCAGACAAAGGGAGTGAGGGAGTGAGTGAGGGAATGTGAGTGAGGGTCTGACAGAGAGGTGGTGGTGATGGTGGTTATAGTAGCAGCAGAGCAGACCTGAGGTTTGGATGAAAACAGTTCAAAACATACAAGAGTCCCCCAAAGAAGAGGTCAGTCATTAGTCAGACAGCTTTTCACCCCTCCCATGCTACTTACTGGCAGGGTGTATAGGACTGTGACAGGCTACTCACACTGACGTAAGAGCTTGACTGATGCTTTACTGAATCAATGTGCTAGAGACACAGAAACACACCACTCAACTACTGAAGAGAACAGCATACACACACATGCAGGCACAGCACACACAAACCTGTGCACACACTCATGCATACACTTACATTACGCACTTGTGCACACATGCGCAACATTAACACACACCCGTTAGCGGCTCTCTCTGCACATTAGTCTCAGACAGCTTGTCAGAGGCCCAAGCGCCAGACACATGCTACAGCCATGATGTCATCACTGTGAGACAGAGCATCTGGGTTGCAGAATGCAATCTCGCTTCTGTTTTCCTCCACACACGCATCATTTACATGATGACATCACGGCACATACACACAGACATCTAGTCAACTAGTAGCAGCAAGAGCCACAAGTTCATATTTGATATAATCAGTAGACAGGCCAAACTCTCCCTCTCTTTATGGCTGTGGTTGTAGCAGAGTCAGATGATCTAGAAAGTTAGTCACAGTGTTGCTGATGATACAATAGTGTTCAATTTACGACTTCGACACACACGCATGCACAAAAACACACACACACACACACACACACACACACACACACACAACACGAGCCCCCAGACTGACTCACCAGCCATCTGCATCAGCAGAGAAAAGCAGGCGTAACAGAGATGACATTGCTTATAGATGCTGATCTAAGGTCTGTTTTGATTTCTTCCCCTAATGGTTAAGGTTAGGCTTGGGGAAGGGAAAGCTGATCCTAGATATGTACACCAGAGTGGGAGGAGGGTTTGAAAGGAGGTGTAGAGGATGGCTTGAGGGAGGTATAGGGGGATGGAAGGAGGGAGGTATAGGGGGATGGGGGAGGAGGGAGGTAGGTAGGGGGGATGGGAGGAGGGAGGTATAGGGGATGGGAGGAGGGAGGTATAGGTGGATGGGAGGAGGGAGGTATAGGTGGATGGGAGGAGGGAGGTATAGGTGGATGGGAGGAGGGAGGTATAGGGGGATGGGAGGAGGGAGGTATAGGGGGATGGAAGGAGGGAGGTATAGGGGGATGGAAGGAGGGAGGTATAGGGGGATGGAAGGAGGGAGGTATAGGGGGATGGAGGGAGGTGTGAGATGGATAGAGTGAGGTATAGGGGGAAGGAGGTAGGTATAGGGGGAAGGAGGTAGGTATAGGGGGGATAGAGGGAGGTATAGGGGGATGGAGGTAGGTATAGGGGGATAGAGGAGGTATAGGGGGGATAGGGGGGAGGGAGGTATAGGGGGGATAGAGGTAGGTATGGAGGGGGGATAGAGGTAGGTATGAGATGGATAGAGGGAGGTATAGGGGGGATAGAGGGAGGTATAGGGGGGATAGAGGGAGGTATAGGGGGATAGAGGTAGGTATAGGGGGATGGAGGTAGGTATAGGGGGATGGAGGTAGGTATAGGGGGATGGAGGTAGGTATAGGGGGATGGAGGTAGGTATAGGGGGATGGAGGTAGGTATAGGGGGATGGAGGTAGGTATAGGGGGATGGAGGTAGGTATACAGGGGGATGGATGGAGGTAGGGGGGATGGAGGTAGGTATAGGGGGATGGAGGTAGGGTAGGGGGATGGAGGTAGGTATAGGGGGATGGAGGTAGGTATAGGGGGATGGAGGTAGGTATAGGGGGGATAGAGGAAGGTGTGAGATGGATTGAGGGAGGTACAGGGGGATAGAGGAAGGTATAGGGGGGATAGAGGAAGGTATAGGGGGATGGAGGTAGGTGTGAGATGGATAGAGGGAGTTACAGGGGGAAGGAGGTAGGTATAGGGGGGATGGAGGTAGGTATAGGGGGATGGAGGTAGGTATAGGGGGATGGAGGTAGGTACAGGGGGATGGAGGTAGGTACAGGGGGGATGGAGGTAGGTGTGAGATGGATAGAGGGAGGTACAGGGGGAAGGAGGTAGGTATAGGGGGATGGAGGTAGGTGGAGATGGATAGAGGGAGGTACAGGGGGAAGGAGGTAGGTATAGGGGGATGGAGGTAGGTGTGAGATGGATAGAGAGAGGTACAGGGGGAAGGAGGTAGGTATAGGGGGATGGAGGGAGGTACATAGGGGGATAGAGGTAGGTGTGAGATGGATAGAGGGAGGTACAGGGGGAAGGAGGTAGGTATAGGGGGGATGGAGGTAGGTGTGAGATGGATAGAGGGAGGTACAGGGGGAAGGAGGTAGGTAGGGGGAAGGAGGTAGGTATAGGGGGATGGAGGGGAGGTACAGGGGGATAGAGGTAGGTGTGAGATGGATAGAGGGGAGGTACAGGGGGAAGGAGGTAGGTATAGGGGGATGGAGGTAGGTGTGAGATGGATAGAGGGAGGTACAGGGGGAAGGAGGTAGGTATAGGGGGGGTGGAGGTAGGTATGGGGTAGGTATAGGGGGGATAGAGGTAGGTGTGAGATGGATAGAGGGAGGTACAGGGGGAAGGAGGTAGGTATAGGGGGGATAGAGGGAGGTGTGAGATGGATAGAGGGAGGTACAGGGGGAAGGAGGTAGGTACAGGGGGATGGAGGTAGGTACAGGGGGATGGAGGTAGGTACAGGGGGATGGAGGTAGGTACAGGGGGGATGGAGGTAGGTACAGGGGGATGGAGGTAGGTACAGGGGGATGGAGGTAGGTACAGGGGGGATGGAGGTAGGTACAGGGGGATGGAGGTAGGTACAGGGGGGATGGAGGTAGGTACAGGGGTGGATGGAGGTAGGTACAGGGGGATGGAGGTAGGTACAGGGGGATGGAGGTAGGTACAGGGGGATGGAGGTAGGTACAGGGGGATGGAGGTAGGTATAGGGGGTGGAGGTAGGTATAGGGGGTGGAGGTAGGTATAGGGGGATGGAGGTAGGTATAGGGGGATGGAGGTAGGTATAGGGGGATGGAGGTAGGTATAGGGGGATGGAGGTAGGTGGAGGTAGGGGGATGGAGGTAGGTATAGGGGGGATGGAGGTAGGTGTGAGACGATGGATAGAGGGAGGTACAGGGGGAAGGAGGTAGGTATAGGGGGATGGAGGAGGGTGTGAGATGGATAGAGGGAGGTATAGGGGAAGGAGGTAGGTATAGGGGATGGAGGGAGGTACAGGGGGATAGAGGTAGGTGTGAGATGGATAGAGGGAGGTACAGGGGGAAGGAGGTAGGTATAGGGGGATGGAGGAGGTGAGAGGATAGAGGGAGGTACAGGGGGAAGGAGGTAGGATAGGGGGATGGAGGAGGTGTGAGATGGGGAGGTACAGGGGGAAGGAGGTAGGTATAGGGGGGATGGAGGTAGGTACAGGGGGATAGAGGGAGGTGTGAGATGGATAGAGAGGGAGGTACAGGGGGATAGGAGGTAGGTATAGGGATGGAGGTAGGTACAGGGGGAAGGAGGTAGGTACAGGGGGATGGAGGTAGGTATAGGGGGGATGGAGTGTGAGATGGATAGAGGGGGGGATGGAGGTAGGTACAGGGGGATAGAGGAGGAGGGGGGAGGTAGGTACAGGGGGATGGAGGTAGGTACAGGGGGATGGAGGAGGTATAGGGGGATGGAGGTAGGTGGGATGGAGGTAGGTACAGGGGATGGAGGTAGGTACAGGGGGATGGAGGTAGGTACAGGGGGGATGGAGGTAGGTACAGGGGGATGGAGGGTAGGATACACAGGGGATGGAGGTAGGTACAGGGGGGGGATGGGAGGATGGAGGTAGGTACAGGGGGATGGAGGTAGGTACAGGGGGATGGAGGTAGGTATAGGGGATGGAGGTAGGTACAGGGGGATGGAGGTACAGGTATAGGGGGATGGAGGTAGGTATAGGGGGATGGAGGTAGGTATAGGGGGATGGAGGTAGGTATAGGGGGGATGGAGGTAGGTATAGGGGGATGGAGGAGGTGTGAGATGGATAGAGGGAGGTATAGGGGGATGGAGGTGGGTATACGGGGATGGAGGTGGGTATAGGGGGGATAGAGGGAGGTGGGTATACGGGGGATAGGGGGAGGTGTGAGATGGATAGAGGGAGGTATAGGGGGAAGGAGGTAGGTATAGGGGGATGGAGGTAGGTATAGGGGGGATAGAGGGAGGTGTGAGATGGATAGAGGGAGGTACAGGGGGAAGGAGGTAGGGGTATATGGGGGGGTGAGAGGGAGGTGGAAGGATGGTATAGGGGGAGGAGGAGGTACAGGGGGGGAAGGAGGAAGGAGGTAGGTATCGGGGAAGGAGGTAGGTATAGGGGAGATAGAGGGAGGTATAGGGGGAAGGAGGGAGGTATAGGGGGATGGAGGTAGGTATAGGGGGAGGAGGGAGGTATAGGGGGAAGGAGGTAGGTATAGGGGGGGGATAGAGGGGAGGGGGATAGAGGTAGGGGGAAGGAGGTAGGTATAGGGGGGATAGAGGGTAGGTATAGGGGGGATAGAGGTAGGTGTGAGATGGATAGAGGGAGGTACAGGGGGAAGGAGGTAGGTATAGGGGGATGGAGGTAGGGGGTGAGATGGATAGAGGGAGGTACAGGGGGAGGGAGGTATAGGGGGAAGAGGAGGTGAGGATGGGGGTACAGGGGGAGGTAGGTATAGGGGGATGGAGGAGGTATAGGGGATAGAGAGGATAGGGGAAGGAGGGAGGTATAGGGGGAAGGAGGTAGGTATAGGGGGGATAGAGGGAGGTGTGAGATGGATAGAGGGAGGTATAGGGGGAAGGAGGTAGGTATAGGGGGGGATGGAGGTAGGTGGGAGATGGATAGGGGGAGGGGAGGTACAGGGGGAAGGAGGTAGGTATAGGGGGGATGGAGGTAGGTGTGAGATGGATAGAGGGGGGAGGTAGGTGTGAGATGGATAGAGGGAGGTACAGGGGGAAGGAGGTAGGTATAGGGGGATGGAGGTAGGTGTGAGATGGATAGAGGGAGGTATAGGGGGAAGGAGGTAGGTATAGGGGGGATGTAGGATGGAGGTGTGAGATGGATAGTATAGGGGGATGGGAGGTACAGGGGGAAGGAGGTAGGTATAGGGGGATGGAGGGAGGTACAGGGGATAGAGGTAGGTGTGAGATGGATAGAGGGAGGATAGGGGGAGGTAAAGGGGGAAGGAGGTAGGTATAGGGGGATGGAGGTAGGTGTGAGATGGATAGAGGAGGTACAGGGGGAAGGAGGTAGGTATAGGGGGGGTGGAGGTAGGTATAGGGGGGATAGAGGGAGGTGTGAGATGGATAGAGGGAGGTACAGGGGGATAGGAGGTAGGTGTGAGATGGATAGAGGGAGGTACAGGGGGAAGGAGGTAGGTATAGGGGGATAGAGGAGGTGTGAGATGGATAGAGGGAGGTACAGGGGGAAGGAGGTAGGTACAGGGGATGGAGGTAGGTACAGGGGGGGGATGGAGGTAGGTACAGGGGGATGGAGGTAGGTACAGGGGGAAGGATGGAGGTAGGTACAGGGGGAAGGAGGTAGGTACGGGGGGGATGGAGGGGGTAGGTACAGGGGGATGGAGGTAGGTACAGGGGGATGGAGGTAGGTACAGGTAGGGGGATGGAGGTAGGTACAGGGGGATGGAGGTAGGTACAGGGGGATGGAGGTAGGTACAGGGGGATGGAGGTAGGTACAGGGGGATGGAGGTAGGTACAGGGGGATGGAGGTAGGTACAGGGGGATGGAGGTAGGTACAGGGGGATGGAGGTAGGTACAGGGGGATGGAGGTAGGTACAGGGGGATGGAGGTAGGTATAGGGGGGGGAGGTAGGTATAGGGGGATGGAGGTAGGTATAGGGGGATGGAGGTAGGTATAGGGGGATGGAGGTAGGTATAGGGGGGATGGAGGTAGGTGTGAGATGGATAGAGGGAGGTACAGGGGGATGGAGGTGGGTATACGGGGATGGAGGTGGGTATACGGGGGATAGAGGGAGGTGGGTATACGGGGGGATAGAGGGAGGTGTGAGATGGATAGAGGGAGGTATAGGGGGGAAGGAGGTAGGTATAGGGGGATGGAGGTAGGTATAGGGGGATAGAGGGAGGTGTGAGATGGATAGAGGAGGTACAGGGGGAAGGAGGTAGGTATAGGGGGTAGAGGGAGGTGTGAGATGGATAGAGGGGAGGTACAGGGGGAAGGAGGTAGGTATAGGGGGAAGGAGGTAGGTACAGGGGAGATAGAGGGAGGTATAGGGGGAAGGAGGGAGGTATAGGGGGAAGGAGGTAGGTATAGGGGGAGAGAGGGAGGTATAGGGGGAAGGAGGTAGGTATAGGGGGATAGAGGGAGGGGGATGGAGGTAGGGGAAGGAGGTAGGTATAGGGGGGATAGAGGGAGGTATAGGGGGGATAGAGGGAGGTATAGGGGGGAAGGTGGTAGGTATAGGGGGATGGGGATGGAGGTATAGGGGGATGGAGGTAGGTGTGAGATGGATAGAGGTAGGTATAGGGGGGATAGAGGTAGGTATAGGGGGGATAGAGGTAGGTATAGGGGGGATAGAGGTAGGTATAGGGGGGATAGAGGAAGGTGTGAGATGGATAGATGGAGGTGTAGGGGGATGGAGGTAGGTATAGGGGGATAGAGGAAGGTGTGAGATGGATAGAGGGAGGTATAGGGGGGATGGAGGTAGGTATAGGGGGGATAGAGGGAGGTATAGGGGGATAGAGGGAGGTATAGGGGGATAGAGGGAGGTATAGGGGGATAGAGGGAGGTATAGGGGGATAGAGGGAGGTATAGGGGGATAGAGGGAGGTATAGGGGGAAGGAGGTAGGTATAGGGGGGATAGAGGGAGGTGTGAGATGGATAGAGGGAGGTATAGGGGGATGGAGGTAGGTATAGGGGGGATAGGGGAGGTGTGAGATGGATAGAGGGGAGGTACAGGGGGAAGGAGGGAGGTATAGGGGGAGGAGGAGGAGGTATAGGGGGAAGGAGGGTAGGTATAGGGGGGAAGGAGGTAGGTATAGGGGGGGAAGGAGGTAGGTATAGGGGGATGGAGGTAGGTATAGGGGGATAGAGGAGGTGTGAGATGGATAGAGGAGGTATAGGGGGATGGAGGTAGGTGTGAGATGGAGATAGGTGGAGGGTAGGTGTGAGATGGAGGTAGGTATAGGGGGATGGGGGGATGGAGGTAGGTATAGGGGGGATGGAGGTAGGTGGATAGGGGGATGGAGGTAGGTATAGGGGGATGGAGGTAGGTATAGGGGGATGGAGGTAGGTATAGGGGGATGGAGGTAGGTATAGGGGGGGATGGAGGGAGGTGTGAGATGGATAGAGGGAGGTATAGGGGGATAGGAGGAAGGTGTGAGATGGATAGAGGGAGGTATAGGGGGAAGGAGGAAGGTGGGGGATATAGGGGGGATGGAGGTAGGTATAGGGGGATAGGTAGGTAAGGGGGAGATGGATAGAGGGAGGTATAGGGGGAAGGAGGTAGGTATAGAGGGGGATAGAGGAAGGTGTGAGGGGGAGATGGATAGAGGGAGGTACAGGGGGAAGGAGGTAGGTATAGGGGGATAGGAGGGAGGTATGGAGGGGATAGGGGGGGAGGTATAGGGGGATAGAGGGAGGTACAGGGGGATGGAGGTAGGTATAGGGGGATGGAGGTAGGTACAGGGGGAAGGAGGTAGGTATAGGGGGAAGGAGGTAGGTATAGGGGGATAGAGGGAGGTGTGAGATGGATAGAGGGAGGTATAGGGGGTATAGGGGAAGGAGGTAGGTATAGGGGGATAGAGGAAGGTAGGGGGAGCTGGAGGACAGGGGGAGGTATAGGGGGATGGAGGTAGGTACAGGGGGAAGGAGGTAGGTACAGGGGGAAGGAGGAGGGTAGGTACAGGGGTATAGGGGGATAGAGGTAGGTACAGGGGGGGGAGGGGATGGAGAGGTAGGGGGAAGGAGGTAGGTACAGGGGGGAAGGAGGTAGGTACAGGGGGAAGGAGGTAGGTACAGGGGGAAGGAGGTAGGTACAGGGGGAAGGAGGTAGGTACAGGGGGAAGGAGGTAGGTACAGGGGGAAGGAGGTAGGTATAGGGGGATAGAGGGAGGTACAGGGGGAAGGAGGTAGGTATAGGGGGATAGAGGAAGGTGTGAGCTGGATAGGGGGAGGTATAGGGGGATGGAGGTAGGTACAGGGGGGATAGAGGTAGGTACAGGGGGATAGAGGTGGAGGTAGGTACAGGGGGATAGGAGGGGGTAGGTACAGGGGGATAGAGGTAGGTATAGGGGGGATAGAGGTAGGTACAGGGGGATAGAGGTAGGTACAGGGGGGAGGGGGATAGAGAGGTGTGAGATGGTAGGGGGTATAGGGGGGATAGAGGTAGGGGGTATAGGGGGATAGAGGTAGGTATAGGGGGATAGAGGAAGGTATAGGGGGATAGAGGAAGGTATAGGGGGATA
Organism: Oncorhynchus gorbuscha; assembly: GCF_021184085.1. Lineage (NCBI taxonomy): Eukaryota > Metazoa > Chordata > Actinopteri > Salmoniformes > Salmonidae > Oncorhynchus > Oncorhynchus gorbuscha. The sequence goes on from NC_060190.1 coordinate 51,182,206, forward strand.
GAGGAAGGTGTGAGATGGATAGAGGTAGGTACAGGGGTAAAGAGGTACAGGGGTAAGGAGGTACAGGGGGTAAGGAGGTACAGGGGTAAAGAGGTACAGGGGGTAAAGGAGGTACAGGGGGTAACGAGGTACAGGGGGTAATGAGGTACAGGGGTAACGAGGTACAGGGGGTAAGAGGTACAGGGGTAACGAGGTACAGGGGGTAACGAGGTACAGGGGGTAACGAGGTACAGGGGGTAACGAGGTACAGGGGTAACGAGGTACAGGGGGTAACGAGGTACAGGGGGTAACGAGGTACAGGGGGTAACGAGGTACAGGGAGGATAGAGGTACAGGGGGATAGAGGTACAGGGGGATAGAGGTACAGGGGGATAGAGGTACAGGGGGTAAAGAGGTACAGGGGTAAAGAGGTACAGGGGGTAAAGAGGTACAGGGGGATAGAGGTACAGGGGGATAGAGGTACAGGGGATAGAGGTACAGGGGGATAGAGGTACAGGGGGTAAAGAGGTACAGGGGGTAAAGAGGTACAGGGGGATAGAGGTACAGGGGGATAGAGGTACAGGGGATAGAGGTACAGGGGGATAGAGGTACAGGGGGTAAAGAGGTACAGGGGGTAAAGAGGTACAGGGGGATAGAGGTATAGGGGGATAGAGGTATAGGGGGTAATGAGGTATAGGGGGATAGACGTACAGGGGGATAGAGGTACAGGGGGATAGAGGTACAGGGGGATGGAGGAAGGTGTGAGATGGGGCTTGTACATTTTGTCCGTAGTCTAGGAACTCTTGCAGCACAGTGTATGGAGCTGGTTTTATGGGGGACATAAAGTAAGAGAAGAATGTTGAATACAGACCCAGACTAATACGCACACACACACACACACAAAAATCCCACAGAAACCTGTCTCATAAGTATTTCAACATTACCCGGCCCAATTCCCCCATAACCCTAAATACTGTCCTAGTATTACCCAATCTCTCTCTCGCTCTCTCTTTCTCTCTGACACAGCCTCTTAAACACACCATCATTACAGCTCCTGGAGTTACTTTGTGGAAGCTCAGTAACTATCAGGAAGTAGCTCACGTTGCTTGGAGCAGAGGACCGCTGGCCGGACTACAGTGGGATGATGTGTTTGTGGATAGGGGTTTTGGGGGAGACAGGAAGGTATGTGTGTATCAGTATATTTGTGTACAGTATCTGTATGTTATTGATGCCAGGGCTGCTTTCCCAGCAGGAAGTGAATGCAGAACTGTATTGGGGGACCATATGGTGTTCGGGGGTCAGTGAAGGACATTTGTTCAGCTCTGTGAACCACCTTTACCGTTTGGACTTCTTGTGACCCATCAACGAAACAAACCAGTGTTTCGAGCCAGGACCAGGCCTTGAACTGTGACCCCTCTAATCAGGTCTGACGATACACTGTAAGCCCAGGTGTATATTACTACATAAACTATGGTTCATACTTCAAAGATGCCCAAGAGAATATGGGGGAGAGACGGACACGTCCAAAAACTACACTGTAGGTATAAGTAGTCATAGCGACTCCCAGCAATCACAGTTACCACCAAACAGAGAGGAAATATTCAAATAGAGGAGAGGTGTTTCATTTGGCTGCAGCATGTGGCGTTTTGCATGTAGACACGTGTGCTGTAGCAATTTGGAAACTAACAGGCAGGTATCCTAGTGGTTAAGAGCGTTGGACCAGTAACCGAAAGGTTGCTGGATCGAATCCCTGAGCCGACAAGGTAAAAATCTCTTGTTCTGCCCACTGCTCCCCAGTAGGCCATCACTGTAAATATGAATTTGTTTCACATGCCTATTTAAAAATTAAAAATAAATGGCTAAATATTTATTTTTAATTTTTAAATCCCTCTGTTGACAATTCAATTCAGAGGCATGAGAGAGTGAATCTAACCTATTTCTTAGGGCTGAGTGTGTTCATTCAGGGTCCAGACGGTGTGACTCACAACACCGGGGCTGGAGCCCAAACATTCAAAGCCATTTATGTATTTGTATGTGGGTGAGAGAGAGAGCGTGTACATATGTGCAGACAGACGTGTGTGTGTGTATGTAGGTGTATGTAGGTGTGTGTGTATGTAGGTGTGTATGTAGGTGTATGTAGGTGTGTGTGTGTAGGTGTGTGTAGGTGTGTGTGTATGTAGGTGTGTGTGTATGTAGGTGTGTGTGTGTAGGTGTATGTAGGTGTGTGTGTATGTAGGTGTGTGTGTGTAGGTGTGTGTAGGTGTGTGTATGTAGGTGTGTGTGTGTAGGTGTGTGTAGGTGTGTGTATGTAGGTGTGTGTGTATGTAGGTGTGTGTGTGTAGGTGTGTGTAGGTGTGTGTATGTAGGTGTGTGTAGGTGTGTGTATGTAGGTGTGTGTAGGTGTGTGTGTATGTAGGTGTGTGTGTATGTAGGTGTGTGTGTGTAGGTGTATGTAGGTGTGTGTGTATGTAGGTGTGTGTGTGTAGGTGTGTGTAGGTGTGTGTATGTAGGTGTGTGTGTGTAGGTGTGTGTAGGTGTGTGTATGTAGGTGTGTGTGTATGTAGGTGTGTGTGTGTAGGTGTGTGTAGGTGTGTGTAGGTGTGTGTGTGTAGGTGTGTGTAGGTGTGTGTGTATGTAGGTGTGTGTGTATGTAGGTGTGTGTGTATGTAGGTGTGTGTGTGTAGGTGTGTGTAGGTGTGTGTATGTAGGTGTGTGTGTGTAGGTGTGTGTAGGTGTGTGTATGTAGGTGTGTGTGTATGTAGGTGTGTGTGTGTAGGTGTGTGTAGGTGTGTGTATGTAGGTGTGTGTAGGTGTGTGTATGTAGGTGTGTGTGTATGTAGGTGTGTGTGTATGTAGGTGTGTGTGTATGTAGGTGTGTGTGTATGTAGGTGTGTGTGTATGTAGGTGTGTGTGTATGTAGGTGTGTGTGTATGTAGGTGTGTGTGTATGTAGGTGTGTGTATGTGTGTGAGGGTGTGTGGGGGTGTGTGTGTAGGTGTGTGTGTGTGTGTGTGTAGGTGTGTGTGTATGTAGGTGTGTGTGTGTGTAGGTGGTGTGTGTAGGTGTGTGTATGTAGGTGTGTGTGTATGTAGGTGTGTGTGTATGTAGGTGTGTGTGTATGTAGGTGTGTGTGTGTAGGGTGTGTGTGTAGGTGTGTGTGTAGGTGTGTGTATGTAGGTGTGTGTGTATGTAGGTGTGTGTGTATGTAGGTGTGTGGTGTGTATGTAGGTGTGTGTGTATGTAGGTGTGTGTGTATGTAGGTGTGTGTGTATGTAGGTGTGTGTGTGTGTAGGTGTGTGTGTGTATGTAGGTGTGTGTGTATGTAGGTGTGTGTGTATGTGTAGGTGTGTGTGTGTGTAGGTGTGTGTGTGTAGTGTGTGTAGGTGTGTGTGTGTAGGTGTGTAGGTGTGTGTGTGTGTGTAGGTGTGTGTGTAGGTGTGTAGGTGTGTGTGTGTAGGTGTGTGTGTGTAGGTGTGTGTGTAGGTGTGTGTGTAGGTGTGGTGTGTGTGTGTGTGTAGGTGTGTAGGTGTGTAGGTGTGTGTGTAGGTGTGTAGGTGTGTGTGTAGGTGTGTAGGTGTGTAGGTGTGTAGGTGTGTAGGTGTGTGTGTAGGTGGTGTGTGTGTAGGTGTGTGTGTGTGTAGGTGTGTAGGTGTGTGTGTAGGTGTGTGTGTAGGTGTGTGTGTGTAGGTGTGTAGGTGTGTAGGTGTGTAGGTGTGTAGGTGTGTGTAGGTGTGTAGGTGTGTGTGTAGGTGTGTAGGTGTGTGTAGGGTGTGTGTGTAGGTGTGTAGGTGTGTGTGTAGGTGTGTGTGTAGGTGTGTGTGTGTAGGTGTGGTGTATGTAGGTGTGTGTGTATGTAGGTGTGTGTGTATGTAGGTGTGTGTGTGTGTAGGTGTGTAGGTGTGCGTGTAGGTGTGTAGGTGTGTGTGTAGGTGTGTAGGTGTGCGTGTAGGTGTGTAGGTGTGTGTGTAGGTGTGTAGGTGTGTGTGTAGGTGTGTAGGTGTGTGTGTAGGTGTGTAGGTGTGTGTGTAGGTGTGTAGGTGTGTGTGTAGGTGGTGTGTGGGTGTGTGTAGGTGTGTAGGTGTGTGTAGGTGTGGTGTGTAGGTGTGTAGGTGTGTAGGTGTGTAGTAGGTGTGTAGGTGTGTGTGTAGGTGTGTAGGTGGTGTGTGTAGGTGTGTAGGTGTGTGTGTGTAGGTGTAGGTGTGTAAATGTAGGTGTAGGTGTAGGTGTAGGTGTGTAGGTGTGTAGGTGTGTGTGTGTGTAGTGTGTAAGGTGTGTGTTGTGTGTAAAGTGTAGGTAAGTGTGTGTAAGTGTGTGTAGGTGTGGTAGGTGTGTGTAGGTGTAAGTATAGGTGTGTGTAGTGTAGGTAGGTGTGTAGGTGTGTGTGTGTAGGTAGGTGTGTGTGTGTAGGTGTGTAGTGTGTGTAGGTGTGTAGGTAGGTAGGTAGGTGTGTGTGTGTGTGTGTGTGTGTGTGTGTGTGTGTGTGTGTAGGTGTGTGTGTGTGTGTGTGTGTGTGTGTGTGTGTGTGTGTGTAGGTGTGTGTGTGTGTAGGTGTAGGTGTGTGTGTGTGTGTGTGTGTGTAGGTAGGTGTGTGTGTGTGTAGGTGTAGGTGTAGGTGTGTGTAGGTAGGTGTGTGTGTGTGTAGGTGTGTAGGTGTGTGTGTGTGTGTGTGTGTGTGTGTGTGTGTGTGTGTGTGTGTGTGTGTGTGTGTGTGTAGGTGAGGTGTGTGTGTGTAGGTGTGTGTGTGTGTAGGGGTGTGTGTGTGTGTAGGGTGTAGGTGTGTGTGTGTGTAGGTGTGTGTGTGTGTAGGTGTGTAGGTGTGTAGGTAGGTGTGTGGGTGTAGGTGTGTAGGTGTGTGTGTGTGTGTAGGTAGGTGTGTGTGTGTAGGTAGGTGTGTAGGTGTGTAGGTAGGTGTGTGTGTGTGTGTAGGTGTGTGTGTGTGTAGGTGTGTGTGTGTGTGTAGGTGTGTGTGTAGGTGTGTAGGTGTGTGTGTGTAGGTGTGGTAGGTGTAGTGTGTGTGTGTAGGTAGGTGTGTGTGTGTGTGTAGGTGTGTGTGTGTGTGTGTAGGTGTGTGTGTGTGTGTAGGTGTGTGTGTAGGTGTGTGTGTAGGTGTGTAGGTGGTGTGTGTGTGTAGGTGTGTGTGTGTGTGTAGGTGTGTGTGTAGGTGTGTGTGTGTGTGTGTGTGTGTGTAGGTGTGTGTGTGTGTAGGTGTGTGTGTAGGTGTGTGTGTAGGTGTGTGTGTAGGTGTGTGTGTAGGTGTGTGTGTAGGTGTGTGTGTAGGTGTGTGTGTAGGTGTGTGTAGGTGTGTGTGTAGGTGTGTAGGTGTGTGTGTGTAGGTGTGTAGGTGTGTGTGTAGGTGTGTGTGTGTGTGTGTAGGTGTGTAGGTGTCAAATGGGTGTGTAGGTGTGTAGGTGTGTGTGTGGGTGTGTGTGTAGTGTGTGTAGGTGTGTGTGTAGGTGGTGTGTAGGTGTGTGTGTAGGTGTGGTGTGTGTGTAGGTGTGTGTGTAGGTGTGGTGTGTAGGTGTAGGTGTGTAGGTGTGTAGGTGTGTGTGTAGGTGTGTGTGTAGGTGTGTGTGTAGTGTGTGTGTAGGTGTGTGTGTGTGTGTAGGTGTGTGTGTAGGTGTGTAGGTGTGGTGTAGGTGTGTAGGTGTGTGTGTAGGTGTGTAGGTGTGCAGTGTAGGTGTGTGTGTGTGTGTAGGTGTGTAGGTGTGTGTAGGTGTGTAGGTGTGTGTGTAGGTGTGTGTGTGTAGGTGTGTGTGTGGTGGTGTGTAGGTGTGTGTAGGTGTGTGTGTGTAGGTGTGTAGGTGTGTGTGTAGGTGTGTGTGTGTGTAGGTGTGTGTGTAGGTGTGTAGGTGTGTGTGTAGGTGTGTAGGTGTGTGTGTGTGTGTAGGTGTGTGTGTAGGTGTGTAGGTGTGTAGGTGTGTGTGTAGGTGTGTGTGTGTAGGTGTGTGTGTAGGTGTGTGTGTGTAGGTGTGTAGGTGTGTGTGTAGGTGTGTAGGTGTGTGTGTAGGTGTGTAGGTGTAGGTGTGTAGGTGTGTGTGTGTGTGTAGTGTGTAGGTGTGTAGTGTGTGTAGGTGTGTAGGTGTGTGTGTAGGTGTGTAGGTGTGTGTGTAGGTGTGTGTGTGTGTAGGTGTGTGTAGGTGTGTGTGTAGGTGTGTAGGTGTGTAGGTGTGTGTGTAGGTGTGTAGGTGTGTGTGGTGTGTGTGTAGGTGTGTAGGTGTGTAGGTGTGTAGGTGTGTAGGTGTGTGTGTAGGTGTGTGTGTGTGTGTGTGTAGGTGTGTAGGTGTGTGTGTAGGTGTGTGTGTAGGTGTGTAGGTGTGTGTGTAGGTGTGTAGTGTGTAGGTGTGTAGGTGTGTGTGTGTAGGTGTGTAGGTGTGTGTGTGTGTGTGTAGGTGTGTGTAGGTGTGTGTGTAGTGTGTGTGTGTAGTGTGTGTGTGTGTGTGTAGGTGTGTGTGTAGTGTGTGTAGGTGTGTGTGTAGGTGTGTAGGTGTGTGTGTGTAGGTGTGTAGGTGTGTGTGTAGGTGTGTAGGTGTGTGTGTAGTGTGTGTAGTGTGTGTGTAGGGTGTGTGTGTGTAGGTGGTGTGTGTAGGTGTGTGTGTAGGTGTGTGTGTGTGTGTAGGTGTGTAGGTGTGTGTAGGTGTGTGTGTGTAGGTGTGTAGGTGTGTAGGTGTGTGTGTGTAGGTGTGTGTGGGTAGGTGTGTAGGTGTGTAGGTGTGTAGGTGTGTGTGTAGGTGTGTAGGTGTGTGTGTAGGTGTGTAGGTGTGGTGTGTGTGTAGGTGTGTGTAGGTGGTGTGTAGGTGTGTAGGTGTGTAGGTGTGTGTGTAGGTGTGTAGGTGTGTAGGGTGTGTGTAGGTGTGTAGGTGTGTGTGTAGGTGTGTGTGTAGGTGTGTGTGTAGGTGTGTGTGTGTAGGTGTGTGTGTAGGTGTGTGTGTGTGTGTAGGTGTGTGTAGGTGTGTGTGTAGGTGTGTGTGTGTGTAGGTGTGTAGTGTGTAGGTGTGTGTAGGTAGGTGTGTGTGTAGGTGTGTGTGTGTGGTGTGTGTGTGTAGGTGTGTAGGTGTGTGTGTAGGTGTGTGTGTAGGTGTGTAGGTGTGTAGGTGTAGGTGTGTAGGTGTGTGTGTGTGTGTAGGTGTGTGTAGGTGTGTGTGTGTAGGGTGTGTGTAGGTGTGTGTGTGTGTAGGTGTGTAGGTGTGTGTGTAGGTGTGTAGGTGGTGTGTAGGTGTGTGTAGGTGTGTAGGTGTGTAGGTGTGGTGTGTGTGTAGGTGTGTAGGTGTGTGTGTAGGTGGTGTGTAGGTGTGTGTGTAGGTGTGTGGTGTGTAGGTGTGTAGGTGTGTGTAGGTGTGTGTGTAGGTGTGTGTGTAGGTGTGGTGTGTAGGTGTGTGTGGTGTGTGTGTGTGTAGTGTGTGTGTGTAGGTGTGTGTGTAGGTGTGTGTAGGTGGTGTGTGTGTAGGTGTGTGTGTAGGTGTGTGTGTGTGTAGGTGTGTGTGTAGGTGTGTAGGTGTGTGTGTGTGTGTGTGTGTGTGTGTGTGTGTGGTGTGTGTGTAGGTGTGTGTGTGTGTGTAGGTGTGTGTGTGGGTGTGTGTAGGTGTGTAGGTGTGTGTGTAGTGTGTGTGTGTGTGTAGGTGTGTGTGTGTGTAGGTGTGTGTGTGTGTGTAGGGTGTGTGTGTGTGTGTGTGTGTAGTGTGTGTGTAGGTGTGTAGGTGTGTAGTGTGTAGGTGTGTGTGTGTGTAGGTGTGTAGGTGTGTGTGTGTGTGTGTAGGTGTGTGTGTGTGTGGTGTGTGTGTGTAGGTGTGTGTGTGTAGGTGTGTGTGTGTGTAGGTGTGTAGGTGTGTAGGTGTGTAGTGTGTGTAGGTGTGTGTGTGTGTAGGTGTGTAGGTGTGTGTGTGTGTGTGTGTGTAGGTGTGTGTGTGTGTAGGTGTGTGTGTGTGTGTGTAGGTGTGTGTGTGTGTAGGTGTGTAGGTGTGTAGGTGTGTGTGTGTGTGTGTGTAGGTGTGTGTGTGTGTGTGTGTGTGTAGTGTGTGTAGGTGTGTAGGTGTGTGTGTGTGTGTAGGTGTGTGTGTAGGTGTGTGTGTAGGTGTAGGTGTGTGTGTGTAGGTGTGTGTGTGTGTAGGTGTGTGTGTGTGTGTAGTGTGTAGTGTGTGTAGGTGTGTGTGTAGGTGTGTGTGTGTGTAGGTGTGTAGGTGTGTAGGTGTGTAGGTGTAGGTGCAGGTGTAGGTGTGTGTAGGTGTGTAGTGTGTGTGTAGGTGTGTAGGTGTGTGTGTGTGTGTGTGTAGGTGTGTGTAGGTGTGTGTGTGTGTGTGTGTGTAGGTGTGTGTGTGTGTGTAGGTGTGTGTGTGTGTGTAGGTGTGTGTGTAGGTGTGTAGGTGTGTGTAGGTGTGTAGGTGTGTGTGTGTAGGTGTGGTGGTGTGTAGGTGTGTGTGTGTGTGTAGGTGTGTGTGTGTGTAGGTGTGTGGTGTGTAGGTGTGTGTGTGTAGGGTGTGTGTGTGTGTAGGTGTGTGTGTAGGTGTGTGTGTGTGTGTGTAGGTGTGTGTGTGTGTGTAGGTGTGTGTGTGTAGTGTGTGTGTGTAGGTGTGTGTGTAGGTGTGTGTGTGTGTGTGTGTAGTGTGTGTGTGTGTGTAGGTGTGTGTGGTGTGTAGGTGGTGTGTAGGTGTGTAGGTGTGTAGGTGTGTGTGTAGTGTGTGTAGGTGTGTGTGTAGGTGTGTGTGTGTGTAGGTGTGTGTGTGTGTGTGTAGGTGTGTGTGTGTGTGTGTAGGTGTGTGTGTAGGTGTGTGTGTAGGTGTGTGTGTAGGTGTGTGTGTAGGTGTGTAGGTGTGTAGGTGTGTAGGTGTGTGTGTGTAGGTGTGTGTGTGTGTAGGTGTGTGTGTGTGTAGGTGTGTGTGTGTGTGTGTGTAGGTGTGTGTGTGTGTAGGTGTGGTGTGTGTGTGTGTGTGTGTGTGTGTAGGTGTGTAGGTGTGTGTGTGTGTAGTGTGTGTAGGTGTGTGTGTGTGTGTGTGTGTAGGTGTGTGTGTGTAGGTGTGTGTGTGTGTGTGTGGTGTGTAGGTGTGTAGGTGTGTAGGTGTGTAGGTGTGTAGGTGTGTAGTGTGTGTAGGTGTGTGTGTGTAGGTGGTGTGTAGGTGTGTGTGTGTAGTGTGTGTGCAGGTGTGTGTGTAGGTGTGTGTGTAGGTGGTGTGTGTGTGTGTGTGCAGGTGTGTGTAGTGTGTGTGTGCAGGTGTGTAGGTGTGTGTGTGTAGGTGTGCAGGTGTGTGTGTGTAGGTGTGTAGGTGTGTGTGTAGGTGTGTAGGTGTGTGTGTAGGTGTGTGTGTGTTGGTGTGTAGGTGTGTAGGTGTGTGTGTAGGTGTGTGGTGTGTAGTGTGTGTAGGTGTGTGTAGGTGTGTGTGTGTGTGTGTGTGTGTGTGTGTGTGTGTGTGTAGGTGTGTGTGTGTGTGTGTGTGTGTGTAGGTGTGTGTGTGTAGGTGTGTGTGTGTGTGTAGGTGTGTGTGTGTGTGTGTAGGTGTGTGGTGTGTGTGTGTAGGTGTGTAGGTGTGTGTGTGTGTGTGTGTGTGTGTGTAGGTGTGTGTGTGTGTAGGGTGTGTAGGTGTGTGTGTAGGTGTGTGTGTGTGTAGGTGTGTAGGTGTGTGTAGGTGTGTGTGTAGGTGTGTGTGTGTGTAGGTGTGTGTGTAGGTGTGTGTGTGTGTGTGTGTGTGTGTGTGTGTGTGTGTAGGTGTGTGTGTGTGTAGGTGTGTGTGTGTGTGTGTGTGTGTGTGTAGGTGTGTGTGTGTGTAGTGTGTGTGTGTGTGTGTGTGTGGGTGTGTGTGTGTGTGTAGGTGTGTGTGTAGGTGTGTAGGTGTGTGTGGTGTGTGTAGTGGTGTGTGTAGTAGTGTGTGTGTAGGTGTGTGTGTGTGTGTAGGTGTGTAGGTGTGTGTAGGTGTGTGTGTGTGTGTGTGTGTGTGTGTGTGTGTGTAGGTGTGTGTGTGTGTGTGTGTGTGTGTGTAGGTGTGTGTGTGTGGTGTGTGTGTAGGTGTGTGTGTAGTGTGTGTGTGTGTGTGTAGGTGTGTGTGTGTGTGTGTGTGTGTGTGTGTAGGTGTGTGTGTAGGTGTGTGTGTAGGTGTGTAGGTGTGTGTGTGTGTGTGTGTAGGTGTGTAGGTGTGTGTGTGTGTGTAGGTGTGTAGGTGTGTGTGTAGGTGTGTAGGTGTGTGTGTGTGTGTAGGTGTGTGTGTGTGTGGTGTGTGTGTGTGTGTAGGTGTGTGTGTGTAGGTGTGTGTGTGAGTGTGTGTGTAGGTGTGTGTGTAGGTGTGTAGGTGTGTAGTGTGTAGGTGTGTGTGTAGGTGTGTGTGGTGTGTGTGTGTAGGTGTGTGTGTGTGTAGGTGTGTAGGTGTGTGTGTAGGTGTGTGTGTGTGTAGGTGTGTGTGGTGTGTGTGTAGTGTGTGTGTGTGCAGGTGTGTGTGTGTAGGTGTGTGTGTAGGTGTGTGTGTGTGTGTGTGTGTGTGTGTGTGTGTGTAGGTGTGTAGGTGTGTAGGTGTGTGTGTGTAGGTGTGTGTGTGTAGGTGGTGTGTAGTGTGTGTGTGCAGGTGTGTAGGTGTGTAGGTGTGTGTGTGCAGGTGTGTGTGTGCAGGTGTGTGTGTGCAGGTGTGTGTGTGCAGGTGTGTGTGTGCAGGTGTGTGTGTGCAGGTGTGTGTGTGCAGGTGTGTGTGCAGTGTGTAGTGTGTGTAGGTGTGTAGGTGTGTGTGTGCAGGTGTGTAGGTGTGTATGTGTAGGTGTGTAGGTGTGTAGGTGTGTAGGTGTGTGTGTAGGTGTGTGTGTAGGTGTGTAGGTGTGTGTGTGTGTGTGTAGGTGTGTAGGTGTGTAGTGTGTGTGTGTGTGTGTGTGTGAGTGTGTGTGTGTGTGTGTGTGTGTGCAGGTGTGTGTGTGTGTGTGTGTGTAGGTGTGTGTGTGTGTGTGTGTGTAGGTGTGTGTGTGTGTGTGTGTGTGTAGGTGTGTAGGTGTGGTGTGTGTGTAGTGTGTGTGTGTAGGTGTGTGTGTGTGTGTAGGTGTGTAGGTGTGTGTAGGTGTGTGTAGGTGTGTGTGTAGGTGTGTAGTGTGTGTGTGTGTGTGTAGGTGTGTGTAGGTGTGTAGGTGTGTAGGTGTGTGTGTAGGTGTGTGTGTAGGTGTGTGTGTGTGTGTGTGTAGGTGTGTAGGTGTGTGTGTGTGTGTGTGTAGGTGTGTGTGTAGGTGTGTGTGTAGGTGTGTGTGTAGGTGTGTGTGTAGGTGTGTGTGTGTGTAGGTGTGTGTGGTGTGTAGTGTGTGTGTAGGTGTGTGTGTGTGTGTAGGTGTGTAGGTGTGTGTGTAGGTGTGTGTGTAGGTGTGTAGGTGTGTGTGTAGGGTGTGTGTGTGTAGGTGTGTGTGTAGTGTGTGTGTAGGTGTGTAGTGTGTGTGTGTGTGTAGGTGTGTGTGTAGGTGTGTAGGTGTGTAGGTGTGTGTGTGGGGGTGTGTGTGTGTGTGTGTGTGTAGGTGTGTGTGTGTGTGTAGGTGTGTGTGTGTAGGGTGTGTAGGTGTGTAGGTGTGTGTGTAGGTGTGTAGGTGTGTGTGTAGTGTGTGTGTAGGTGTGTAGGTGTGTAGGTGTGTGTGTAGGTGTGTGTGTGTAGGTGTGTGTGTAGTGTGTGTGTGGTGTGTGTGTAGGTGTGTAGGTGTGTGGGTGTGTGTGTGTAGGTGTGTGTGTGTGTGTGTGTGTAGGTGTGTAGGTGTAGGTGTGTGTGTAGGTGTGTGTGTAGGTGTGTAGGTGTGTGTGTAGGTGTGTAGGTGTGTGTGTGTGTGTGTGTGTAGGTGTGTGTGTGTGTGTGTGTGTAGGTGTGTAGGTGTGTGTGTAGGTGTGTAGGTGTGTGTGTAGGTGGTGTGTAGGTGTGTAGGTGTGTAGTGTGTAGGTGTGTGTGTAGGTGTGTGTGTGTGTGTAGGTGTGTAGGTGGGTGTGTAGGTGTGTGGGTGTGTAGGTGTGTGTGGTGTGTGTAGGTGTGTAGGTGTGTGTGTAGGTGTGTAGGTGTGTGTGTGTGTGTGTAGGTGTGTGTGTGTGTAGGTGTGTGTGTGTAGGTGTGTGTGTGTAGGTGTGTGTGTAGGTGTGTGTGTGTGTGTAGTGTGTGTGTAGTGTGTGTGTAGGGTGTGTGTGTGTGTGTGTGTGTGTAGGTGTGTAGTGTGTGTGTGTGTGTAGGTGTGTGTGTGTGTAGTGTGTGTAGGTGTGTGTGTGTAGGTGTGTGTAGGGTGTGTGTGTAGGTGTGTGTGTGTGGTGTGTAGGTGTGTGTAGGTGTGTGTGTAGGTGTGTAGGTGTGTGTGTGTAGGTGTGTGTAGGTGTGTGTGTAGGTGTGTAGTGTGTGTGTAGGTGTGTAGGTGTGTGTGTGTGTAGGTGTGTGTGTGTGTGTGTAGTGTGTGTAGGTGTGTGTAGGTGTGTGTGTGTAGGTGTGTGTGTGTGTGTGTGTAGTGTGTGTAGGTGTGTGTGTGTGTAGGTGTAGGTGTGTAGGTGTGTGTTGTGTAGGTGTGTAGGTGTGTGTGTAGGTGTGTGTGTGTGTAGGTGTGTGGGTGTGTGTGTGTGTAGGTGTGTAGGTGTGTGTGTGTAGGTGTGTGTGTGTAGTGTGTGTAGGTGTGTAGGTGTGTAGGTGTGTGTGTGTGTAGTGTGTGTGTGTAGGTGTGTGTGTGTGTGTGTGTGTAGGTGTGTGTGTGTAGGTGTGTAGGTGTGTGTAGGGTGTGTAGGTGTGTAGGTGTGTGTGTGTGTGTGTGTGTAGGTGTGTGTGTGTGTGTAGGTGTGTGTGTAGGTGTGTGTGTAGGTGTGTGTGTGTAGGTGTGTGTGTGTGTGTGTAGGTGTGTAGGTGTGTAGGTGTGTAGGTGTGGTAGGTGTGTGTGTAGGTGTAGGTGTGTAGGGTGTGTGTGTGTGTAGGTGTGTAGGTGTGTGTGTGTAGGTGTGTGTGTGTGTGTGTAGGTGTGTGTGTGTGTAGTGTGTGTGTGTGTGTAGGTGTGTAGGTGTGTGTAGGTGTGTAGGTGTAGTGTGTGTAGGTGTGTAGGTGTGTAGGTGTGTGTGTGTAGGTGTGTGTAGGTGTGTGTAGGTGTAGGTGTGTGTGTGTGTAGGTGTAGGTGTGTGTGTAGGTGTGTGTGTGTGTAGGTGTGTGTGTGTGTAGGTGTGTGTGTGTGTGTGTGTGTGTGTGTAGGTGTGTGTGTAGGTGTGTAGTGTGTGTGTGTGTAGTTGTGTGTGTGTGTGTAGGTGTGTAGGTGTGTGTAGTGTGTGTGTGTGTAGGTGTGTAGGTGTGTGTAGGTGTGTAGTGTGTGTAGGTGTGTGTGTGTGTGTAGGTGTGTGTGTGTGTAGTTGTGTGTGTGTGTAGGTGTGTAGTGTGTGTAGGTGTGTGTGTGTGTAGGTGTGTGTGTGTGTAGTGTGTGTAGGTGTGTAGGTGTGTAGTGTGTGTGTGTAGGTGTGTGTGTGTGTGTGTGTGTAGGTGTGTAGGTGTGTAGGTGTGGTGTAGGTGTGTAGGTGTGTGTGTGTGTGTGTGTAGGTGTGTGTGTGTAGGTGTGTAGGTGTGTAGGTGTGTGTGTGTGTGTAGGTGTGTGTGTGTAGGTGTGTGTGTGTGTAGGTGTGTGTGTGTGTGTAGGTGTGTGTGTGTGTGTGTAGGTGTGTAGGTGTGTGTGTAGGTGTGTGTGTGTGTGTGTAGGTGTGTAGGTGTGTGTAGGTGTGTGTGTGTGTAGGTGTGTGTGTGTGTAGGTGTGTGTGTGTGTAGGTGTGTGTGTGTGTGTAGGTGTGTGTGTGTGTGTGTGTGTGTGTGTAGGTGGTGTGTGTGTAGGTGTGTAGGTGTGGTGTGTAGGTGTGTAGGTGTGTAGGTGTGTGTAGGTGTGTGTGTGTGTGTGTAGGTGTGTGTGTGTGTAGGTGTGTAGGTGTGTAGGTGTGTGTGTGTTAGGTGTGTAGGTGTGTGTAGGTGTGTGTGGTGTGTGTGTGTAGTGTAATTGTGTGTGTAGGTGTGTGTGTGTAGGTGTGTGTGTGTAGGTGTGTGTGTGTAGTGTGTGTAGGTGTGTGTAGGTGTGTAGGTGTGTGTAGTGTGTAGGTGTGTAGGTGTAAGGTGTGTAGGTGTGTGTAGGTGGTGTAGGTGTGTGTGTGTAGGTGTGTGTGTAGGTGTGTAGGTGTGTGTGTGTAGGTGTGTAGTGTGTGTGTAGGTGTGTGTGTGTGTAGGTGTGTGTGTGTGTAGGTGTGTAGGTGTGTGTTGTGTGTAGGTGTGTGTGTGTGTAGGTGTGTAGGTGTGTGTAGGTGTGTGTGTGTGTAGGTGTGTGTGTGTGTAGGTGTGTGTGTGTGTAGGTGTGTGTGTGTGTAGGTGTGTGTGTGTGTAGTGTGTGTGTAGGTGTGTGGTGTGGTGGTGTGTAGGTGTGTGTAGGTGTGTGTGTGTGTGTGTGTAGGTGTGTGTAGGTGTGTGTGTGTGTGTGTGTGTGTGTGTAGGTGTGTAGGTGTGTGTGTGTAGGTGTGTGTGTGTGTGTAGGTGTGTGTGTGTGTGTGTAGGTGTGTGTGTGTGTAGGTGTGTGTGTGTGTAGGTGTGTGTGTGTGTAGGTGTGTGTGTGTGTAGGTGTGTGTGTGTGTAGGTGTGTGTGTGTGTGTGTGTGTGTGTGTGTGTTGTGTGTGTGTGTGTGTAGGTGTGTGTGTGTAGGTGTGTGTAGGTGTGTGTAGGTGTAGTGTGTAGTGTGTAGGTGTGTGTGTAGGTGTGTGTGTAGGTGTGTAGGTGTGTGTGTGTGTGTAGGTGTGTGTGTGTGTGTAGTGTGTGTAGGTGTGTGTGTGTAGGTGTGTGTGTGTGTAGGTGTGTAGTGTGTGTAGGTGTGTGTGTGTGTAGGTGTGTGTGTGTGTGTGTGTGTGTAGTGTGTGTGTGTAGGTGTAGGTGTGTGTGTAGGTGTGTGTAGGTGTGTGTAGGTGTGTAGGTGTGTGTAGGTGTGTGTGTAGGTGTGTGTGTGGTGTGTGTGTAGGTGTGTGTAGGTGTGTGTGTGTGTAGGTGTGTGTGTGTGCAGGTGTGTGTGTGTGTGTGTGTGTGTGTGTGTGTGTGTGTGTAGGTGTGTGTGTGTGTGTGTAGGTGTGTGTGTGTGTAGGTGTGTGTGTGTGTAGGTGTGTGGTGTGTAGGTGTGTGTGTGTGTGTAGGTGTGTGTGTGTGTAGGTGTGTGTGTAGTGTGTGTGTAGGTGTGTAGGTGTGTGTGTGTGTGTGTGTGTGTAGTGTGTGTGTGTAGTTGTGTGTGTGTGTAGGTGTGTGTGTGTAGGTGTGTAGGTGTGTGTGTGTAGTGTGTGTAGGTGTAGGTGTGTAGGTGTGTAGTGTGTGTGTGTAGTGTGTGTGTGTGTGTAGGTGTGTGTGTGTGTAGGTGGTGTGTGTGTAGGTGTGTGTGTGTGTGTGTGTAGGTGTGTGTGTGTGTAGGTGTGTAGTTGTGTGTAGGTGTGTAGGTGTGTGTGTAGGTGTGTGTGTGTGTAGGTGTGTGTGTGTGTAGGTGTGTGTGTGTAGGTGTGTGTAGGTGTGTGTGTAGGTGTGTAGGTGTGTGTGTGTGTGTGTGTGTAGGTGTGTGTGTAGGTGTAGGTGTGTAGGTGTGTGTAGGTGTGTGTAGGTGTGGTGTGTGTAGGTGTGTGTGTGTGTGTGTGTGTGTGTGTGGTGTGTGTGTGTGTGTGTGTGTGTGTAGGTGTGTGTAGGTGTGTGTGTGTGTGTGTAGGTGTGTGTGTGTGTAGGTGTGTGTGTGTGTAGTGTGTGTAGTGTGTGTGTGGTGGTGTCTGTGTGTAGGTGTGTGTGTGTGTAGGTGTGTGTGTAGTGTGGTGTGTGTGTGTGTAGGGTGTGTGTGTGTGTAGGTGTGTGTAGGTGTGTGTGCAGGTGTGTGTGTAGGTGTGTGTGTGTGTAGGTGTGTGTGTGTAGTGTGTGTGTGTAGGTGTGTGTGTGTGTAGGTGTGTGTGTGTGTAGGTGTGTGTGTGTGTGTAGGTGTGTGTGTGTGTAGGTGTGTGTGTGTGTGTAGGTGTGTGTGTGTGTAGGTGTGTGTGTGTGGTGTGTAGGTGTGTGTGTGTAGGTGTGTGTGTAGTGTGTGTGTGTAGGTGTGTAGTGTGTGTGTAGTGTGTGTGTGTGTAGGTGTGTGTGTAGGTGTAGGTGTGTAGGTGTGTAGGTGTAGGTGTGTAGTGTGTGTAGGTGTGTGTAGGTGTGTAGGTGTGTAGGTGTAGGTGTGTAGGTGTGTGTGTGTGTGTGTAGGTGTGTGTGTAGGTGTGTAGTGTGTGTAGGTGTGTGTAGGGTGTGTGTAGGTGTGTGTGTAGGTGTGTAGGTGTGTAGGTGTGTGTGTGTGTGTAGGGTGTGTGTGTGTGTAGGTGTGTAGGTGTGTGTAGGTGTGTGTAGGTGTGTAGGTGTGTGTGTGTGTGTAGGTGTGTGTAGGTGTGTGTAGGTGTGTAGGTGTGTGTGTGGTGGTGTGTAGGTGTGTGTGTGTGTGTGTGTGTGTAGGTGTGTGTAGGTGTGTGTAGGTGTGTAGGTGTGTGTAGGTGTGTGTAGGTGTGTGTAGGTGTGTGTGTAGGTGTGTGTAGGTGTGTGTGTGTGTGTAGGTGTGTGTGTAGGTGTGTGTAGGTGTGTAGGTGTGTGTGTGTGTGTGTGTGTGTGTGTGTGTAGGTGTGTGTGTGTAGGTGTGTGTGTGTAGGTGTGTGTGTAGGTGTGTGTGTGTAGGTGTGTGTGTGTAGGTGTGTGTGTGTAGGTGTGGTGTGTGTGTGTGTGTAGGTGTGTAGGTGTGTAGGTGTGTGTGTGTGTAGGTGTGTGTGTGTAGGTGTGTGTGTGTAGGTGTGTAGTGTGTGTGTAGGTGTGTGTGTGTAGGTGTGTAGTGTGTGTGTGTGTAGGTGTGTGTGTGCAGGTGTGTGTGTGTAGTGTGTGTGTGTAGGTGTGTGTGTGTAGGTGTGTGTAGGTGTAGGTGTGTGTGTAGGTGTGTGTGTAGGTGTGTGTGTGTGTAGGTGTGTGTGTGTAGGTGTGTAGGTGTGTGTGTGTGGTGTGTAGGTGTGTAGGTGTGTGTGTGTGTAGTGTGTGGTGTAGGTGTAGGTGTGTGTAGGTGTGTGTGTGTGTGTGTAGGTGTGTGTGTAGGTGTGTGTGTGTGTGTGTGTGTGTGTAGGTGTGTGTGTGTGTGTGTGTGTAGGTGTGTGTGTGTAGGTGTGTGTGTGTAGGTGTGTAGGTGTGTGTGTGTGTGTGTAGGTGTGTGTAGGTGTGTGTGTAGGTGTGTGTGTGTAGGTGTGTGTGTGTGTAGTGTGTGTGTGTAGGTGTGTGTGTGTGTAGGTGTGTGTAGGTGTGTGTGTGTGTGTGTGTAGGTGTGTAGTGTGTGTAGGTGTGTGTGTGTAGGTGTGTGTAGGTGTGTGTGTAGGTGTGTGTAGGTGTGTGTGTGTGTAGGTGTGTAGGTGTGTAGGTGTGTGTGTGTAGGTGTGTGTGTGTGTGTGTAGTAGTGTGTGTGTGTGTAGGTGTGTAGGTGTGTAGGTGTGTGTGTAGGTGTGTGTGTAGGTGTGTGTGTAGGTGTGTGTAGGTGTGTGTGTGTAGGTGTGTGTGTGTGTGTGTAGGTGTGTGTGTGTGTGTGTGTGTGTGTAGGTGTGTGTGTGTAGGTGTGTGTGTGTGTGGTGTGTAGGTGTGTGTGTGTGTAGGTGTGTGTAGGTGTGTGTGTGTAGGTGTGTGTGTGTGTGTGTGTGTGTAGGTGTGTGTGTAGGTGTGTGTGTGTAGGTGTGTGTGTGTGTAGTGTGTGTGTGTGTAGGTGTGTGTGTAGGTGTGTGTAGGTGTGTGTGTAGGTGTGTGGTAGGTGTGTGTGTGTGTGTAGGTGTGTGTGGTGTGTGTGTGTAGGTGGTGTGTAGGTGTGTAGGTGTGTGTGTGTGTAGGTGTGTGTGTAGGTGTGTAGGTGTGTAGGTGTGTAGTGTGTAGGTGTGTGTAGGTGTGTGTGTAGGTGTGTAGGTGTGTGTGTAGGTGTGTGTGTGTAGGTGTGTGTGTGTAGGTGTGTGTGTAGGTGTGTGTGTGTGTGTGTGTGTGTGTAGTGTGTGTGTAGGTGTGTAGGTGTGTGTGTGTAGGTGTGTGTAGGTGTGTGTGTGTGTAGGTGTGTAGGTGTGTGTGTAGGTGTGTGTAGGTGTGTAGGTGTGTAGGTGTGTGTGTGTGTGTAGGTGTGTGTGTGTAGGTGTGTGTGTAGGTGTGTGTGTAGGTGTGTGTGTAGGTGTGTGTGTAGGTGTGTAGTGTGTGTAGGTGTGTGTGTAGGTGTGTGTGTAGTGTGTGTGTAGGTGTGTAGGTGTGTAGGTGTGTGTGTAGGTGTGTGTAGGTGTGTAGGTGTGTGTGTAGGTGTGTGTGTAGGTGTGTGGTGTGTAGGTGTGTGTGTAGGTGTGTGTGTAGGTGTGTGTAGGTGTGTGTGTGGTGGTGTGTAGGTGGTGTGTGTAGGTGTGTAGGTGTGTAGGTGTGTAGGGTGTGTGTAGGTGTGTGTGTAGGGTGTGTGTGGTGTGTAGGTGTAGGTGTGTGTGTAGGTGTGTAGGTGTGTAGGTGGTGTGTAGGTGTAGGTGTGTAGTGTGTGTAGGTGTGTGTGTAGGTGTGTAGGTGTGTGTGTGTGTAGGTGTGTAGGTGTGTGTAGGTGTGTAGGTGTGTGTGTGTAGGTGTAGGTGTGTGTGGGTAGGTGTGTGTGTGTAGGTGTGTAGGTGTAGGTGTAGGTGTGTAGGTGTGTAGGTGTGTGTGTAGGTGTGTAGGTGTGTAGGTGTGTAGGTGTGTGTGGGTAGGTGTGTGTAGGTGTGTAGGTGTGTAGGTGTAGGTGTGTAGGTGTGTAGGTGTGTGTGTGTAGGTGTGTGTGTGTGTGTAGGTGTGTAGGTGTGTGTGTGTGTAGGTGTGTGTGTGTAGGTGTGTGTGTGTGTAGGTGTGTGTGTGTGTGTGTGTAGGTGTGTGTGTAGGGTGTGTGTAGGTGTGTGTGTGTGTATGGTGTGTGTGTGTGTGTGTGTGTGTGTGTGTAGGTGTGTGTGTGTGTGTGTGTGTGTAGGTGTGTGTGTGTGTGTGTGTGTGTGTGTGTGTGTGTGTGTGTGTGTGTGTGTGTGTAGGTGTGTGTGTGTGTGTGTGTGTGTGTGTGTGTGTGTGTGTGTGTGTGTGTGTGTGTGTGTGTAGGTGTGTGTGTGTGTGTGTGTGTGTAGTGTGTGTGTGTGTGTGTAGTGTGTGTGTGTGTAGGTGTGTAGGTGTGTGTGTGTGTGTGTGTGTGTGTGTGTGTGTGTGTGTGTGTGTGTGTAGGTGTGTGTGTAGGTGTGTGTGTGTATGTGTGTAGGTGTGTGTGTGTGTGTGTGTGTGTGTGTGTGTGTGTGTGTGTGTAGGTGTGTGTGTATGTAGGTGTGTGTGTGTATGTAGGTGTGTGTGTGTGTGTAGGTGTGTGTAGGTGTGTGTAGGTGTGTGTAGGTGTGTAACTCACAGGTAATGCTCTTGCTAGGTGTCGTCAGGTCCGGCTGTGAGAGACTGTTGTTGTTGTTGCCGTTCTCCGAGTCTCCTAGCAACCCCTCTGGTTTAACCTTTGGCCTCTCGATGAGGGGCTCCATGCTCCTGTCCAAATCTGGAAGTAACAGAGAGAGAGGAGAGACAGACAGAGGGACAGGACCAATGTTCCCTCTAAGCTGCGTGGGCACAGCTTCCCTCAGACTGCCACACTGAAGAAATGACGCGCAGAGAAGCACAAGATTGAACTTCACTCAACTTTATACAGTTTTCCCCGTTAGTTAACACTATCATCGTTTCCCCGTTAGTTAACATTATCATACGTAATTTCCGGTCACAACTTGCAGACTTGTTTACATGTTGCTGTGGATCTTGTGCGTTTTGTTGCCAACCTTACTTTGCTACCTGACAACTTTACGTTTTTACTTTTTAATTACCGTTTACATTTTTTGGTTTTTCCCTCAACTTTTTTTCATTTAACTTTTTTACTCCGGACGCTTTATCTGGACGTGATTCGTCAGGACCTCCACCAGCCGAAGCTAAGTAGTATGATGCTTTATCTGGACGTGATTCGTCAGGACCTCCACCAGCCGAAGCTAAGTAGTATGATGCTTTATCTGGATGTGATTCGTCAGGACCTCCACCAGCCGAAGCTAAGTAGTAACATTAACATGATGCTTTATCTGGATGTGATTCGTCAGGACCTCCACCAGCCGAAGCTAAGTAGTAACATTAACATGATGCTTTATCTGGACGTGGTTCTTCAGGACCTCCACCAGCCGAAGCTAAGTAGTAACATTAACATGATGCTTTATCTGGACTTGGTTCTTCAGGACCTCCAACAGCCGAAGCTAAGTAGTAACATTAACATGATGCTTTATCTGGACGTGATCCGTCAGGACCTCCAACAGCCGAAGCTAAGTAGTATGATGCTTTATCTGGATGTGATTCGTCAGGACCTCCACCAGCCGAAGCTAAGTAGTAACATTAACATGATGCTTTATCTGGACGTGGTTCTTCAGGACCTCCACCAGCCGAAGCTAAGTAGTAACATTAACATGATGCTTTATCTGGACGTGGTTCTTCAGGACCTCCAACAGCCGAAGCTAAGTAGTAACATTAACATGATGCCTTCTAATTGCAGTCGCTGTACTCTGTACACGCTGTATAATATACAGGAGAACGATCGCCTTACGGCGAGGATAGCTGTGCTGCAAGCCCAGCTTCAGAAGTCATCGTTAGGCAAGGGTAATTTCAGTGTAGGAAAGGATGAAACAGCGTCTGTGCCACCAGTAAGTACAGATAGTAAAGTTAGTATAAATCCCCTCGCTGGTCCCCGCAGCCGGACAACTTTCTCATGGTTTCTGGAGGGAAATGCTGTAGGAATGCTCAACTGGTGTTGCTCATTCAGCCAACAGAAACTTTCAACCGGTTTTCCCCATTAAGCAGCGAGTCGGAGTCTGAGGCCGAGCCTTCTCTGGTCTCTACTCCTCCCGTTACGGGGTCTGAGACGCCGAAGCTTCCCACCATTAGCTCTGACAAATTGAAAACCCTAGTCATTGGCGACTCCATTACCCGCAGTATTAGACTTAAAACGAACCATCCATCGATCATACAATGTTTACCAGGGGGCAGGGCTACCGACGTTAAGGCTAATCTGAAGGGTGCTGGCTGATGGTGCTGGCTAAAGCTAAAACTGGCGAGTGTAGAGAGTGTAGAGATATTGTTATCCACGTCGGCACCAACGTTGTTAGGATGAAACAGTCAGAGGTCAACAAGCGCAACATAGCTTCAGCATGTAAATCAGCTAGAAAGATGTGTCGTCATCGAGTAATTGTCTCTGGCCCCCTCCCAGTTAGGGGGAGTGATGAGCTCTACAGCAGTCTCACAATTCAATCGGTGGGTGAAAACTGTTTTCTGTCCCTCCCAAGAGATAGAATTTGTAGATAATTGCCCCTCCTTCTGGGACTCACCCACAAACAGGACCAAGCCTGGGAATTGACTGAGTCCATCCTAGCTGGAGGGGTGCTTTCATCTTATCTACCAACATAGACAGGACTCTAACTCCTCTAGCTCCACAATGAAATAGGATGCAGGCCAGGCAGCAGGCTGTTAGCCAGCCTGCCAGCTTAGTGGAGTCTGCCACTAGCACAGTCAGTTTAGTCAGGTCAGCTATCCCCATTGAGACCGTGTCTGTGCCTCGACCTGGGTCGAAAACTAAACATGGCGGTGTTTGCCTTAGTAATCTCACTAGGATAAAGACCTCCTCCATTCCTGCCATTATTGAAAGAGATCGTGATACCTCACATCTCAAAATAGGGCTAATTAATGTTAGATCCCTTACTTCAAAGGCAGTTACAGTGCCTTGCGAAAGTATTCAGCCCCCTTGAACTTTGCGACCTTTTGCCACATTTCAGGCTTCAAAAGATATAAAACTGTATTTTTTTTGTGAAGAATCAACAACAAGTGGGACACAATCATGAAGTGGAACGACATTTATTGGATATTTAAACCTTTCTAACAAATCAAAAACTGAAAAATTGGGCGTGGAGCAAACTCTCTCCAGAAGTTCAGTGAGGATCTCTGAATGATCCAATGTTGACCTAAATGACTAATGATGATAAATACAATCCACCTGTGTGTAATCAAGTCTCCGTATAAATGCACCTGCACTGTGATAGTCTCAGAGGTCCGTTAAAAGCGCAGAGAGCATCATGAAGAACAAGGAACACACCAGGCTGGTCCGAGATACTGTTGTGAAGTTTAAAGCCGGATTTGGATACAAAGGGATTTCCCAAGCTTTAAACATCCCAAGGAGCACTGTGCAAGCAATAATATTGAAATGGAAGGAGTATCAGACCACTGCAAATCTACCAAGACCTGGCCGTCCCTCTAAACTTTCAGCTCATACAAGGAGAAGACTGATCAGAGATGCAGCCAAGAGGCCCATGATCACTCTGGATGAACAGCAGAGATCTACAGCTGAGGTGGGAGACTCTGTCCATAGGACAACAATCAGTCGTATATTTCACAAATCTGGCCTTTATGGAAGTGGCAAGACGAAAGCCATTTCTTAAAGATATCCATAAAAAGTGTTGTTTAAAGTTTGCCACAAGCCACCTGGGAGACACAACAAACATGTGGAAGAAGGTGCTCTGGTCAGATGAAACCAAAATTGAACTTTTTGGCAACAATGCAAAACGTTATGTTTAGCGTAAAAGCAACACAGCTCATCACCCTGAACACACCATCCCCACTGTCAAACATGGTGGTGGCAGCATCATGGTTTGGGCCTGCTTTTCTTCAGCAGGGACAGGGAAGATGGTTAAAATTGATGGGAAGATGGATGGAGCCAAATACAGGACCATTCTGGAAGAAAACCTGATGGAGTCTGCAAAAGACCTGAGACTAGGACGGATATTTGTCTTCCAACAAGACAATGATCCAAAACATAAAGCAAAATCTACAATGGAGTGGTTCAAAAATAAACATATCCAGGTGTTAGAATGGCCAAGTCAAAGTTCAGACCTGAATCCAATCGAGATTCTGTGGAAAGAACTGAAAACTGCTGTTCACAAATGCTCTCCATCCAACCTCACTGAGCTCGAGTTGTTTTGCAAGGAGGAATGGGAAAAAATTTCAGTCTCTCGGTGTGAAAAACTGATAGAGACATACCCCAAGCGACTTACAGCTGTAATCGCAGCAAAAGGTGGTGCTACAAAGTATTAACTTAAGGGGGCTGAATAATTTTGCACGCCCAATTTTTCAGTTTTTGATATGTTAAAAAAGTTTGAAATATCCAATAAATGTCATTCCACTTCATGATTGTGTCCCACTTGTTGTTGATTCTTCACAAAAATATACAGTTTTAGATCTTTATGTTTGAAGCCTGAAATGTGGCAAAAGGTCGCAAAGTTCAAGGGGGCCGAATACTTTCGCAAGGCACTGTATAGTTAATGAACTAATCACTGATCATAATCTTGATGTGATTGGCCTGACTGAAACATGGCTTAAGCCTGAAGAATTTACTGTGTTAAACAAGGCCTCACCTCCTGGTTACACTAGTGACCATTTCCCCCGTGCATCTCGCAAAGGCGGAGGTGTTGCTAACATTTACGATAGCAAATTTCAAATTACAAAAAAATGGCGTTTTCGTCTTTTGAGCTTCTCGTCATGAAATCTATGCAGCCTATCCAATCACTTTTTATCGCTACTGTTTACAGGCCTCCTGGACCATATAAACCGTTCCTCATTGAGTTTGGTGACTTTAATATTCACATGGAAAAGTCCACAGACCCACTCCAAAAGGCTTTCGGAGCCATCATCATCTCAGTGGGTTTTGTCCAACATGTCTCTGGACGTACTCACTGTCCCAGTCATACTCTGGACCTAGTTTTGTCCAATGGAATAAATTTTGTGGATCTTAATGTTTTTCCTCATAATCCTGGACTATCGGACCACCATTTTATTACGTTTGCAATCGCAACAAATAATCTGCTCAGACCCCAACCAAGGAAAATCAAAAGTCGTGCTATAAATTCACAGACAACACAAAGATTCCTTGATGTCCTTCCAGACTCCCTCTGCCTACCCAAGGATGTCAGAGGACAAAAATCAGTTAACCACCTAACTGAGGAACTCAATTTAACCTTGCGCAATACCCTAGATGCAGAAGTATCCCTAAAAACTAATAACATTTCTCATAAGAAACTAGCTCCCTGGTATACAGAAAATACCCGAGCTCTGAAGCAAGCTTCCAGAAAATTGGAACGGAAATGGCGCCCCACCAAACTGGAAGTCTTCCGACTAGCTTGGAAAGACAGTACCATGCAGTATCAAAGAGCCCTCACTGCTGCTCGATCATCCTATTTTTCCAACTTAATTGCGGAAAATAAGAACAATCCGAAATGTATGTTTTATACTGTCGCAAAGCTAACTAAAAAGCAGCATTCCCCAAGTGAGGATGGCTTTCACTTCAGCAGTAATACATTCATGAACTTCTTTGAGGAAAAGATCATGATCATTAGAAAGCAAATTACGGACTCCTCTTTAAATGTGCATCAGTTTGTTATATCTGGAGTACTTATCTTGTCTTATCCGGTGTCCTGTGTGAATTTAAGTATGCTCTCTCTAATTCTCTCTCTTTCTTTCTCTCTCTCTGAGGACCTGAGCCCTAGCCTCAGGACTACCTGGCATGATGGCTCCTTGCTGTCCCCAGAGGTGCTGACTTGCTGCGCCCTCGACACAGTAGTTGAATATTATTATTTGACCATTCTGGTTATTTATGAACATTTGAACATCTTGGCCATGTTCTGTTATAATCTCCACCCGGCACAGCCAGAAGAGGACTGGCCACCCCTCAAAACCTGGTTCCTCTCTATGTTTCTTCCTAGGTTTTGGCCTTTCTAGGGAGTTTTTCCTAGTCACCGTGCTTCTACACCTGCATTGCTTGCTGTTTGGGGTTTTAGGCTGGATTTCTGTACAGCACTTTGAGATATCAGCTGATGTACAAAGGGCTATATTTAATTTGATCAACGTTTCCCTGTTAGTTTACACTATCACCGTTTCCCTGTTTGTTAAGAGGCAACGTTTCCCTGTTAGTTTACACTATCACCGTTTCCCTGTTTGTTAAGAGGCAACGTTTCCCTGTTAGTTTACACTATCACCGTTTCCCTGTTTGTTAAGAGGCAACGTTGCCCTGTTAGTTTACACTATCACCGTTTCCCTGTTTGTTAAGAGGCAACGTTGCCCTGTTAGTTTACACTATCACCGTTTCCCTGTTTGTTAAGAGGCAACGTTGCCCTGTTAGTTTACACTATCACCGTTTCCCTGTTTGTTAAGAGGCAACGTTGCCCTGTTAGTTTACACTATCACCGTTTCCCTGTTAGTTTACACTATCACCGTTTCCCTGTTTGTTAAGAGGCAACGTTTCCCTGTTAGTTTACACTATCACCGTTTCCCTGTTTGTTAAGAGGCAACGTTTCCCTGTTAGTTTACACTATCACCGTTTCCCTGTTAGTTTACACTATCACCGTTTCCCTGTTTGTTAAGAGGCAACGTTTCCCTGTTAGTTTACACTATCACCATTTCCCTGTTTGTTAAGAGGCAACGTTTCCCTGTTAGTTTACACTATCACCATTTCCCTGTTTGTTAAGAGGCAACGTTTCCCTGTTAGTTTACACTATCACCGTTTCCCTGTTAGTTTACACTATCACCGTTTCCCTGTTTGTTAAGAGGCAACGTTGCCCTGTTAGTTTACACTATCACCGTTTCCCTGTTTGTTAAGAGGCACCGTTTCCCTGTTAGTTTACACTATCACCGTTTCCCTGTTTGTTTACACTATCACCGTTTCCCTGTTTGTTAAGAGGCAACGTTACCCTGTTAGTTTACACTATCACCGTTTCCCTGTTTGTTAAGAGGCAACGTTTCCCTGTTAGTTTACACTATCACCGTTTCCCTGTTAGTTTACACTATCACCGTTTCCCTGTTTGTTAAGAGGCAACGTTGCCCTGTTAGTTTACACTATCACCGTTTCCCTGTTTGTTAAGAGGCAACGTTGCCCTGTTAACACTCAACTACACTTGTTTGGAGATCAAAGCCAGAGCTTAATTTAACCATGTGTGCACATTTTGTTCATATCCTTTGCTAGTTAAGAGTTATTAGCCCAGTTATAGATAGTTTGTAGTCAGCAATAAGGGAATGATTACTTCCTACAAGATTACAAAAGTGTACATTTCTAGACATTATGAAAATCAAGTCAAGTAAAGAGAGAGAGAAGAGAGACTAGGACAGGACACACATTCATCTGGAGGTAACAGAGAGAGAAGAGAGAGAGAAGAGAGACTGGGACAGGACACGCATTCATCTGGAGGTAACAGAGAGAGAAGAGAGAGAGACTGGGACAGGACACACATTCATCTGGAGGTAACAGAGAGAGAAGAGAGAGAGACTGGGACAGGACACACATTCATCTGGAGGTAACAGAGAGAGGAGAGAGACTGGGACAGGACACACATTCATCTGGAGGTAACAGAGAGAGAAGAAAGAGAGAAGAGAGACGGGGACAGGACACACATTCATCTGGAGGTAACAGAGAGAGAAGAAAGAGAGAAGAGAGACTGGGACAGGACACACATTCATATGGAGGTAACAGAGAGAGAGAAGAGAGACTGGGACAGGACACACATTCATCTGGAGGTAACAGAGAGAGAAGAAAGAGAGAAGAGAGACGGGGACAGGACACACATTCATCTGGAGGTAACAGAGAGAGAAGAAAGAGAGAAGAGAGACTGGGACAGGACACACATTCATCTGGAGGTAACAGAGAGAGAGAAGAGAGACTGGGACAGGACACACATTCATCTGGAGGTAACAGAGAGAGAAGAGAGAGAGAAGAGAGACGGGGACAGGACACACATTCATCTGGAGGTAACAGAGAGAGAAGAGAGACTGGGACAGGACACACATTCATCTGGAGGTAACAGAGAGAGAAGAGAGACTGGGACAGGACACACATTCATCTGGAGGTAACAGAGAGAGAAGAAAGAGAGAAGAGAGACTGGGACAGGACACACATTCATCTGGAGGTAACAGAGAGAGAAGAGAGAGAGAAGAGAGACTGGGACAGGACACATTCATCTGGAGGTAACAGAGAGAGAAGAGAGACTGGGACAGGACACACATTCATCTGGAGGTAACAGAGAGAGAAGAAAGAGAGAAGAGAGACTGGGACAGGACACACATTCATCTGGAGGTAACAGAGAGAGAAGAAAGAGAGAAGAGAGACGGGGACAGGACACACATTCATCTGGAGGTAACAGAGAGAGAAGAGAGACTGGGACAGGACACACATTCATCTGGAGGTAACAGAGAGAGGAGAGAGAGAGACTGGGACAGGACACACATTCATCTGGAGGTAACAGAGAGAGAAGAGAGACTGGGACAGGACACACATTCATCTGGAGGTAACAGAGAGAGAAGAGAGAGAGACTGGGACAGGACACACATTCATCTGGAGGTAACAGAGAGAAGAGAGACTGGGACAGGACACACATTCATCTGGAGGTAACAGAGAGAGAAGAAAGAGAGAAGAGAGACTGGGACAGGACACACATTCATCTGGAGGTAACAGAGAGAGAAGAGAGACTGGGACAGGACAGCCATTCATCTAGAGGTAACAGAGAGAGAAGAGAGAGAGAAGAGAGCCTGGGACAGGACACACATTCATCTGGAGGTAACAGAGAGAGAAGAGAAACTGGGACAGGACACACATTCATCTGGAGGTAACAGAGAGAGAAGAGAAACTGGGACAGGACACACATTCATCTGGAGGTAACAGAGAGAGAAGAGAAACTGGGACAGGACACACATTCATCTGGAGGTAACAGAGAGAGAAGAGAGACTGGGACAGGACACACATTTATCTGGAGGTAACAGAGAGAGAAGAGAGACTGGGACAGGACACACATTCATCTGGAGGTAACAGAGAGAGAAGAGAGAGAGAAGAGAGACTGGGACAGGACACACATTCATCTGGAGGTAACAGAGAGAGAAGAAAGAGAGAAGAGAGACTGGGACAGGACACACATTCATCTGGAGGTAACAGAGAGAGAAGAGAGACTGGGACAGGACACACATTCATCTGGAGGTAACAGAGCCTGGGACAGGACACACATTTATCTGGAGGTAACAGAGAGAGAAGGGAGACTGGGACAGGACAGCCATTCATCTGGAGGTAACAGAGAGAGAAGAGAGAGAGAAGAGAGCCTGGGACAGGACACACATTCATCTGGAGGTAACAGAGAGAGAAGAGAAACTGGGACAGGACACACATTCATCTGGAGGTAACAGAGAGAGAAGAGAGACTGGGACAGGACACACATTTATCTGGAGGTAACAGAGAGAGAAGAGAGACTGGGACAGGACACACATTCATCTGGAGGTAACAGAGAGAGAAGAGAGAGAGAAGAGAGACTGGGACAGGACACGCATTCATCTGGAGGCAACAGAGAGAGAGAAGAGAGACTGGGACAGGACACACATTCATCTGGAGGTAACAGAGAGAGAAGAAAGAGAGAAGAGAGACTGGGACAGGACACACATTCATCTGGAGGTAACAGAGAGAGAAGAGAGACTGGGACAGGACACACATTCATCTGGAGGTAACAGAGAGAGAAGAGAGAGAGAGAAGAGAGAGAGAAGAGAGAGAGAGAAGAGAGAGAGAAGAGAGACTGGGACAGGACACACATTCATCTGGAGGTAACAGAGAGAGAAGAAAGAGAGAAGAGAGACTGGGACAGGACACACATTCATCTGGAGGTAACAGAGAGAGAAGAAAGAGAGAAGAGAGACTGGGACAGGACACACATTCATCTGGAGGTAACAGAGAGAGAAGAGAGACTGGGACAGGACACACATTCATCTGGAGGTAACAGAGAGAGGAGAGAGAGAGACTGGGACAGGACACACATTCATCTGGAGGTAACAGAGAGAGAAGAGAGACTGGGACAGGACACACATTCATCTGGAGGTAACAGAGAGAGAAGAGAGAGAGAGAAGAGAGACTGGGACAGGACACACATTCATCTGGAGGTAACAGAGAGAAGAGAGACTGGGACAGGACACACATTCATCTGGAGGTAACAGAGAGAGAAAGAGAGAAGAGAGACTGGGACAGGACACACATTCATCTGGAGGTAACAGAGAGAGAAGAGAGACTGGGACAGGACAGCCATTCATCTAGAGGTAACAGAGAGAGAAGAGAGAGAGAAGAGAGCCTGGGACAGGACACACATTCATCTGGAGGTAACAGAGAGAGAAGAGAAACTGGGACAGGACACACATTCATCTGGAGGTAACAGAGAGAGAAGAGAAACTGGGACAGGACACACATTCATCTGGAGGTAACAGAGAGAGAAGAGAGACTGGGACAGGACACACATTCATCTGGAGGTAACAGAGAGAGAAGAGAGAGAGAAGAGAGACTGGGACAGGACACACATTCATCTGGAGGTAACAGAGAGAGAAGAAAGAGAGAAGAGAGACTGGGACAGGACACACATTCATCTGGAGGTAACAGAGAGAGAAGAGAGAGAGAGATTCAGAGAGACTGGGACAGGACACACATTCATCTGGAGGTAACAGAGAGAGAAGAGAGACTGGGACAGGACACACATTCATCTGGAGGTAACAGAGAGAGAAGAGAAGAGAGACTGGGACAGGACACACATTCATCTGGAGGTAACAGAGAGAAGAGAGAAACTGGGACAGGACACATTCATCTGGAGGTAACAGAGAGAGAAGAGAGACTGGGACAGGACACACATTCATCTGGAGGTAACAGAGAGAGAAGAGAGACTGGGACAGGACACACATTCATCTGGAGGTAACAGAGAGAGAAGAGAGAGAGAAGAGAGACTGGGACAGGACACACATTCATCTGGAGGTAACAGAGAGAGAAGAGAGACTGGGACAGGACACACATTCATCTGGAGGTAACAGAGAGAGAAGAGAGACTGGGACAGGACACACATTCATCTGGAGGTAACAGAGAGAGAAGAGAGACTGGGACAGGACACACATTCATCTGGAGGTAACAGAGAGAGAAGAGAGACTGGGACAGGACACACATTCATCTGGAGGTAACAGAGAGAGAAGAGAGACTGGGACAGGACACACATTCATCTGGAGGTAACAGGAGAGAAGAGAGACTGGGACAGGACATTCATCTGGAGGTAACAGAGAGACTGGGACAGGACACACATTCATCTGGAGGTAACAGAGAGAAGAGAGACTGGGACAGGACACACATTCATCTGGAGGTAACAGAGAGAGAAGAGAGACTGGGACAGGACACACATTCATCTGGAGGTAACAGAGAGAGAAGAAAGAGAGAAGAGACTGGGACAGGACACACATTCATCTGGAGGTAACAGAGAGAGAAGAGAGACTGGGACAGGACACACATTCATCTGGAGGTAACAGATTTAGAGAAGAGAGAGAGAAGAGACTGGGACAGGACACACATTCATCTGGAGGTAACAGAGAGAAGAGAGAGAAGAGAGCCTGGGACAGGACACACATTCATCTGGAGGTAACAGAGAGAGAAGAGAAACTGGGACAGGACACACATTCATCTGGAGGTAACAGAGAGAGAAGAGAGACTGGGACAGGACACACATTCATCTGGAGGTAACAGAGAGAGAAGAGAAACTGGGACAGGACACACATTCATCTGGAAGAGAGAAGGGACAGGACAGGACACACATTCATCTGGAGGTAACAGAGAGAGAAGAGAGACTGGGACAGGACACACATTCATCTGGAGGTAACAGAGAGAGAAGAGAGAGAGAAGAGAGACTGGGACAGGACACACATTCATCTGGAGGTAACAGAGAGAGAAGAGAGAGAGAAGAGAGACTGGGACAGGACACACATTCATCTGGAGGTAACAGAGAGAGAAGAGAGACTGGGACAGGACACACATTCATCTGGAGGTAACAGAGAGAGAAGAGAGAGAGAAGAGAGACAGGACACACATTCATCTGGAGTAACAGAGAGAGAGAGAGAGAAGAGAGACTGGGACAGGACACACATTCATCTGGAGGTAACAGAGAGAGAAGAGAGACTGGGACAGGACACACATTCATCTGGAGGTAACAGAGCGAGAAGAGAGAGAGAGAAGAGAGAGAGAAGAGAGAGAGAGAAGAGAGAGAGAGAAGAGAGACTGGGACAGGACACACATTCATCTGGAGGTAACAGAGAGAGGAGAGAGAGAGAAGAGAGACTGGGACAGGACACACATTCATCTGGAGGTAACAGAGAGAGAAGAGAGACTGGGACAGGACACATTCATCTGGAGGTAACAGAGAGAGAAGAGAGACTGGGACAGGACACACATTCATCTGGAGGTAACAGAGAGAGAAGAGAGACTGGGACAGGACACACATTCATCTGGAGGTAACAGAGAGAGAAGAGAGACTGGGACAGGACACACATTCATCTGGAGGTAACAGAGAGAGAAGAGAGAGAGAAGAGAGACTGGGACAGGACACACATTCATCTGGAGGTAACAGAGAGAGAAGAGAGACTGGGACAGGACACACATTCATCTGGAGGTAACAGAGAGAGAAGAGAGAGAGAAGAGAAACTGGGACAGGACACACATTCATCTGGAGGTAACAGAGAGAGAAGAAAGAGAGAAGAGAGACTGGGACAGGACACATTCATCTGGAGGTAACAGAGAGAGAAGAGAGACTGGGACAGGACACACATTCATCTGGAGGTAACAGAGAGAGAAGAGAGACTGGGACAGGACACACATTCATCTGGAGGTAACAGAGAGAGAAGAAAGAGAGAAGAGAGACTGGGACAGGACACACATTCATCTGGAGGTAACAGAGAGAGAGAAGAGAGACTGGGACAGGACACACATTCATCTGGAGATAACAGAGAGAGAAGAGAGAGAGAGAAGAGAGACTGGGACAGGACACACATTCATCTGGAGGTAACAGAGAGAGAAGAGAGAGAGAAGAGAGACTGGGACAGGACACACATTCATCTGGAGGTAACAGAGAGAGAAGAGAGACTGGGACAGGACACACATTCATCTGGAGGTAACAGAGAGAGAAGAGAGACTGGGACAGGACACACATTCATCTGGAGGTAACAGAGAGAGAAGAGAAACTGGGACAGGACACACATTTATCTGGAGGTAACAGAGAGAGAAGAGAGACTGGGACAGGACACACATTCATCTGGAGGTAACAGAGAGAGAAGAGAGAGAGACTGGGACAGGACACACATTCATCTGGAGGTAACAGAGAGAGAAGAGAAACTGGGACAGGACACACATTCATCTGGAGGTAACAGAGAGAGAAGAAAGAGAGAAGAGAGACTGGGACAGGACACACATTCATCTGGAGGTAACAGAGAGAGAAGAAAGAGAGAAGAGAGACTGGGACAGGACACACATTCATCTGGAGGTAACAGAGAGAGAAGAGAGACTGGGACAGGACACACATTCATCTGGAGGTAACAGAGAGAGAAGAAAGAGAGAAGAGAGACTGGGACAGGACACACATTCATCTGGAGGTAACAGAGAGAGAAGAGAGAGAGAAGAGAGACTGGGACAGGACACACATTCATCTGGAGGAAACAGAGAGAGAAGAGAGAGAGAAGAGAGACTGGGATAGGACACACATTCATCTGGAGGTAACAGAGAGAGAAGAAAGAGAGAAGAGAGACTGGGACAGGACACACATTCATCTGGAGGTAACAGAGAGAGAAGAGAGAGAGAAGAGAGACTGGGACAGGACACACATTCATCTGGAGGTAACAGAGAGAAGAGAGAGAGAGAGAAGAGAGACTGGGACAGGACACACATTCATCTGGAGGTAACAGAGAGAGAAGAGAAACTGGGACAGGACACACATTCATCTGGAGGTAACAGAGCGAGAAGAAAGAGAGAAGAGAGACTGGGACAGGACACACATTCATCTGGAGGTAACAGAGAGAGGAGAGAAGAGAGACTGGGACAGGACACACATTCATCTGGAGGTAACAGAGCGAGAAGAAAGAGAGAAGAGAGACTGGGACAGGACACACATTCATCTGGAGGTAACAGAGCGAGAAGAAAGAGAGAAGAGAGACTGGGACAGGACACACATTCATCTGGAGGTAACAGAGAGAGAAGAAAGAGAGAAGAGAGACTGGGACAGGACACACATTCATCTGGAGGTAACAGAGAGAGAGAGAGAGAGAGGAGAGACTGGGACAGGACACACATTCATCTGGAGGTAACAGAGAGAGAAGAGAGAGAGAGGAGAGACTGGGACAGGACACACATTCATCTGGAGGTAACAGAGAGAGAAGAGAGACTGGGACAGGACACACATTCATCTGGAGGTAACAGAGAGAGAAGAAAGAGAGAAGAGAGACTGGGACAGGACACACATTCATCTGGAGGTAACAGAGAGAGAAGAAAGAGAGAAGAGAGACTGGGACAGGACACACATTCATCTGGAGGTAACAGAGAGAGAAGAAAGAGAGAAGAGAGACTGGGACAGGACACACATTCATCTGGAGGTAACAGAGAGAGAAGAAAGAGAGAAGAGAGACTGGGACAGGACACACATTCATCTGGAGGTAACAGAGAGAGAAGAAAGAGAGAAGAGAGACGGGGACAGGACACACATTCATCTGGAGGTAACAGAGAGAGAAGAGAGACTGGGACAGGACACACATTCATCTGGAGGTAACAGAGAGAGAAGAGACACTGGGACAGGACACACATTCATCTGGAGGTAACAGAGAGAGAAGAGAGAGAGAAGAGAGACTGGGACAGGACACACATTCATCTGGAGGTAACAGAGAGAGAAGAGAGACTGGGACAGGACACACATTCATCTGGAGGTAACAGAGAGAGAAGAGAGAGAGACTGGGACAGGACACACATTCATCTGGAGGTAACAGAGAGAGAAGAGAGACTGGGACAGGACACACATTCATCTGGAGGTAACAGAGAGAGAAGAAAGAGAGAAGAGAGACTGGGACAGGACACACATTCATCTGGAGGTAACAGAGAGAGAAGAAAGAGAGAAGAGAGACTGGGATAGGACACATTCATCTGGAGGTAACAGAGAGAGAAGAAAGAGAGAAGAGAGACTGGGACAGGACACACATTCATCTGGAGGTAACAGAGAGAGAAGAGAGAGAGAAGAGAGACTGGGACAGGACACATTCATCTGGAGGTAACAGAGAGAGAAGAGAGAGAGAAGAGAGACTGGGACAGGACACACATTCATCTGGAGGTAACAGAGAGAGAAGAGAGAGAGAAGAGAGACTGGGACAGGACACATTCATCTGGAGGTAACAGAGAGAGAAGAGAGAGAGAAGAGAGACTGGGACAGGACACATTCATCTGGAGGTAACAGAGAGAGAAGAGAGACTGGGACAGGACACACATTCATCTGGAGGTAACAGAGAGAGAGAGAGAGAGAAGAGAGACTGGGACAGGACACACATTCATCTGGAGGTAACAGAGAGAGAAGAGAGACTGGGACAGGACACACATTCATCTGGAGGTAACAGAGAGAGAAGAAAGACTGGGACAGGACACACATTTATCTGGAGGTAACAGAGAGAGAAGAAAGAGAGAAGAGAGACTGGGACAGGACACACATTCATCTGGAGGTAACAGAGAGAGAAGAGAGATTGGGACAGGACACACATTCATCTGGAGGTAACAGAGAGAGAAGAGAGACTGGGACAGGACACATTCATCTGGAGGTAACAGAGAGAGAAGAGAGATTGGGACAGGACACACATTCATCTGGAGGTAACAAAGAGAGAAGAAAGAGAGAAGAGAGACGGGGACAGGACACACATTCATCTGGAGGTAACAGAGAGAGAAGAGAGAAGAGAGACTGGGACAGGACACACATTCATCTGGAGGTAACAGAGAGAGACAGGACACATTCATCTGGAGGTAACAGAGAGAGAGAGACTGGGACAGGACACACATTCATCTGGAGGTAACAGATCTGGAGTAACAGAGAGAGAAGAGAGACTGGGACAGGACACACATTCATCTGGAGGTAACAGAGAGAGAAGAGAGACTGGGACAGGACACACATTCATCTGGAGGTAACAGAGAGAGAAGAGAGACTGGGACAGGACACACATTCATCTGGAGGTAACAGAGAGAGAAGAGAGACTGGGACAGGACACACATTCATCTGGAGGTAACAGAGAGAGAAGAGAGACTGGGACAGGACACATTCATCTGGAGGTAACAGAGAGAGAAGAGAGACTGGGACAGGACACACATTCATCTGGAGGTAACAGAGAGAAGAGAGACTGGGACAGGACACACATTCATCTGGAGGTAACAGAGAGAGAAGAGAGACTGGGACAGGACATTCATCTGGAGTAACAGAGAGAGAAGAGAGACTGGGACAGGACACACATTCATCTGGAGGTAACAGAAAGAGAGAAGAGAGACTGGGACAGGACACACATTCATCTGGAGGTAACAGAGAGAGAAGAGAGAGAAGAGAGACTGGGACAGGACACACATTCATCTGGAGGTAACAGAGAGAGAAGAGAGAGAGAAGAGAGACTGGGACAGGACACATTCATCTGGAGGTAACAGAGAGAGAAGAGAGAGAGAAGAGAGACTGGGACAGGACACACATTCATCTGGAGGTAACAGAGAGAGAAGAGAGAGAGAAGAGAGACTGGGACAGGACACACATTCATCTGGAGGTAACACAGAGAGAGAGAGAGAGACTGGGACAGGACACACATTCATCTGGAGGTAACAGAGAAACTGGGACAGACACATTCATCTGGAGGTAACAGAGAGAGAAGAGAGACTGGGACAGGACACACATTCATCTGGAGGTAACAGAGAGAGAAGAGAGACTGGGAGAGAGACTGGGACAGGACACACATTCATCTGGAGGTAACAGAGAGAGAAGAGAGAGAGAAGAGAGACTGGGACAGGACACATTCATCTGGAGGTAACAGAGAGAGAAGAGAGACTGGGACAGGACACACATTCATCTGGAGACTGAGACTGGGACAGGACACACATTCATCTGGAGGTAACAGAGAGAGAAGAGAGAGAAGAGGACAGGACACACATTCATCTGGAGGTAACAGAGAGAAGAGAGACTGGGACAGGACACACATTCATCTGGAGGTAACAGAGAGAGAAGAGAGACTGGGACAGGACACACATTCATCTGGAGGTAACAGAGAGAGAAGAGAGAGAGAAGAGAGACTGGGACAGGACACATTCATCTGGAGGTAACAGAGAGAGAAGAGAGAGAAGAGAGACTGGGACAGGACACATTCATCTGGAGGTAACAGAGAGAGAAGGGACAGGACACACATTCATCTGGAGGTAACAGAGAGAGAAGAAGACTGGGACAGACACACATTCATCTGGAGGTAACAGAGAGAAGAGAGACTGGGACAGGACACACATTCATCTGGAGGTAACAGAGAGAGAAGAGAGAGAGAAGAGAGACTGGGACAGGACACATTCATCTGGAGGTAACAGAGAGAGAAGAGAGAGAGAAGAGAGACTGGGACAGGACACACATTCATCTGGAGGTAACAGAGAGAGAAGAGAGAGAGAAGAGAGACTGGGACAGGACACATTCATCTGGAGGTAACAGAGAGAGAAGAGAGAGAGAAGAGAGACTGGGACAGGACACACATTCATCTGGAGGTAACAGAGAGAGAAGAGAGAGAGAAGAGAGACTGGGACTGGGACAGGACACACATTCATCTGGAGGTAACAGAGAGAGAAGAGAGAGAAGAGAGACTGGGACAGGACACACATTCATCTGGAGGTAACAGAGAGAGAAGAGAGAGAGAAGAGAGACTGGGACAGGACACATTCATCTGGAGGTAACAGAGAGAGAAGAGAGAAGAAGAGACTGGGACAGGACACACATTCATCTGGAGGTAACAGAGAGAGAAGAGAGAGAGAAGAGAGACTGGGACAGGACACATTCATCTGGAGGTAACAGAGAGAGAAGAGAGAGAGAAGAGAGACTGGGACAGGACACACATTCATCTGGAGGTAACAGAGAGAGAAGAAAGAGAGAAGAGAGACTGGGACAGGACACATTCATCTGGAGGTAACAGAGAGAGAAGAGAGAGAGAAGAGAGACTGGGACAGGACACACATTCATCTGGAGGTAACAGAGAGAAGAGAGAGAGAAGAGAGACTGGGACAGGACACACATTCATCTGGAGGTAACAGAGAGAGAAGAGAGAGAGAAGAGAGACTGGGACAGGACACATTCATCTGGAGGTAACAGAGAGAGAAGAGAGAGAGAAGAGAGACTGGGACAGGACACACATTCATCTGGAGGTAACAGAGAGAAGAGAGAGAGAAGAGAGACTGGGACAGGACACATTCATCTGGAGGTAACAGAGAGAGAAGAGAGAGAGAAGAGAGACTGGGACAGGACACACATTCATCTGGAGGTAACAGAGAGAGAAGAAAGAGAGAAGAGAGACTGGGACAGACACACATTCATCTGGAGGTAACAGAGAGAGAAGAGAGACTGGGACAGGACACACATTCATCTGGAGGTAACAGAGAGAGAAGAGAGAGAGACTGGGACAGGACACACATTCATCTGGAGGTAACAGAGAGAAGAGAGACTGGGACAGGACACACATTCATCTGGAGGTAACAGAGAGAGAAGAGAGAGAGAAGAGAGACTGGGACAGGACACACATTCATCTGGAGGTAACAGAGAGAGAAGAGAGACTGGGACAGGACACACATTCATCTGGAGGTAACAGAGAGAGAAGAGAGAGAGAGAAGAGAGACTGGGACAGGACACACATTCATCTGGAGGTAACAGAGAGAGAAGAGAGAGAGAAGAGAGACTGGGACAGGACACATTCATCTGGAGGTAACAGAGAGAGAAGAGAGAGAGAAGAGAGACTGGGACAGGACACACATTCATCTGGAGGTAACAGAGAGAGAAGAGAGACTGGGACAGGACACACATTCATCTGGAGGTAACAGAGAGAGAAGAGAGAGAGAAGAGAGACTGGGACAGGACACACATTCATCTGGAGGTAACAGAGAGAGAAGAGAGAGAGAAAGAGACTGGGACAGGACACATTCATCTGGAGGTAACAGAGAGAGAAGAGAGACTGGGACAGGACACACATTCATCTGGAGGTAACAGAGACTGAAGAGAGAGAGACTGGGACACACACATTCATCTGGAGGTAACAGAGAGAGAGAAAGAGAGACTGGGACAGGACACATTCATCTGGAGGTAACAGAGAGAGAGAGAGAGAAGAGAGACTGGGACAGACACACATTCATCTGGAGGTAACAGAGAGAGAAGAGAGACTGGGACAGGACACACATTCATCTGGAGGTAACAGAGAGAGAGAGAAGAGAGACTGGGACAGGACACACATTCATCTGGAGGTAACAGAGAGAGAAGAGAGAGAGAAGAGAGACTGGGACAGGACACACATTCATCTGGAGGTAACAGAGAGAGAAGAGAGAGAGAAGAGAGACTGGGACAGGACACATTCATCTGGAGGTAACAGAGAGAGAAGAGAGAGAGAAGAGAGACTGGGACAGGACACACATTCATCTGGAGGTAACAGAGAGAGAAGAAAGAGAGAAGAGAGACTGGGACAGGACACACATTCATCTGGAGGTAACAGAGAGAGAAGAGAGACTGGGACAGGACACACATTCATCTGGAGGTAACAGAGAGAAGAGAGAAACTGGGACAGGACACATTCATCTGGAGGTAACAGAGAGAGAAGAGAGACTGGGACAGGACACACATTCATCTGGAGGTAACAGAGAGAGAAGAGAGAGAGAAGAGAGACTGGGACAGGACACATTCATCTGGAGGTAACAGAGAGAGAAGAGAGACTGGGACAGGACACACATTCATCTGGAGGTAACAGAGAGAGAAGAGAGACTGGGACAGGACACACATTCATCTGGAGGTAACAGAGAGAGAAGAGAGACTGACTGAGGACAGGACACACATTCATCTGGAGGTAACAGAGAGAGAAGAGAGACTGGGACAGGACACATTCATCTGGAGGTAACAGAGAGAGAAGAGAGAGAGAAGAGAGACTGGGACAGGACACACATTCATCTGGAGGTAACAGAGAGAGAAGAGAGACTGGGACAGGACACACATTCATCTGGAGGTAACAGAGAGAGAAGAGAGACTGGGACAGGACACACATTCATCTGGAGGTAACAGAGAAGAGAGACTGGGACAGGACACACATTCATCTGGAGGTAACAGAGAGAGAAGAAGAGAGAGAAGAGAGACTGGGACAGGACACACATTCATCTGGAGGTAACAGAGAGAGAGAAGAGAGACTGGGACAGGACACACATTCATCTGGAGGTAACAGAGAGAGAAGAGAGAGAAGAGAGACTGGGACAGGACACACATTCATCTGGAGGTAACAGAGAGAGAGAGACTGGGACAGGACACATTCATCTGGAGGTAACAGAGAGAGAGAGAGACAGAGAGACTGGGACAGGACACACATTCAGAGGAGAGAAGAGAGAGAGAAGAGAGACTGGGACAGGACACACATTCATCTGGAGGTAACAGAGACTGGGACAGGACACACATTCAGAGGTAAAGAGAGAGAGAAGAGAGACTGGGACAGGACACATTCATCTGGAGGTAACAGAGAGAGAAGAGAGAGAGAAGAGAGACTGGGACAGGACACACATTCATCTGGAGGTAACAGAGAGAGAAGAAAGAGAGAAGAGAGACTGGGACAGGACACATTCATCTGGAGGTAACAGAGAGAGAAGAGAGACTGGGACAGGACACACATTCATCTGGAGGTAACAGAGAGAGAAGAGAGAGAGAAGAGAGACTGGGACAGGACACACATTCATCTGGAGGTAACAGAGAGAGAAGAGAGAGAGAAGAGAGACTGGGACAGGACACATTCATCTGGAGGTAACAGAGAGAGAAGAGAGAGAGAAGAGAGACTGGGACAGGACACACATTCATCTGGAGGTAACAGAGAGAGACAGGACACATTCAGAGAGAGAGAGAGAGACTGGGACAGGACACACATTCATCTGGAGGTAACAGAGAGAGAAGAGAGATCTGGAGGTAACAGAGAGAGAAGAGAGAGAGACTGGGAGAAGAGAGACTGGGACAGGACACACATTCATCTGGAGGTAACAGAGAGAAGAGAGAAGAAAGAGAGAGAGAAGAGAGACTGGGACAGGACACACATTCATCTGGAGGTAACAGAGAGAGAAGAGAGAGAGACTGGGACAGGACACACATTCATCTGGAGGTAACAGAGAGAGAAGAGAGAGAGACTGGGACAGGACACACATTCATCTGGAGGTAACAGAGAGAGAAGAGAGACTGGGACAGGACACACATTCATCTGGAGGTAACAGAGAGAGAAGAGACACTGGGACAGGACACACATTCATCTGGAGGTAACAGAGAGAGAAGAGAGACTGGGACAGGACACACATTCATCTGGAGGTAACAGAGAGAGAAGAGAGACTGGGACAGGACACACATTCATCTGGAGGTAACAGAGAGAGAAGAGAGAGAGAAGAGAGACTGGGACAGGACACATTCATCTGGAGGTAACAGAGAGAGAAGAGAGAGAGAAGAGAGACTGGGACAGGACACACATTCATCTGGAGGTAACAGAGAGAAGAGAGAGAGAAGAGAGACTGGGACAGGACACACATTCATCTGGAGGTAACAGAGAGAGAAGAAAGAGAGAAGAGAGACTGGGACAGGACACATTCATCTGGAGGTAACAGAGAGAGAAGAGAGAGAGAAGAGAGACTGGGACAGGACACATTCATCTGGAGGTAACAGAGACCCTAACGTAGTCTTCACTAGCCAGCTAGCTAACGTCCACTGATTAGCTGCACTGAGAAACTTTTACACTCAACTGAACGACTTGATTAGTTTAGTGTTAGCTACCTACATAGCTGTCTTTGCTGTCTTCGTATCATCGTATCATCGTATCCAAGATAATTGTGTTGTTTAGGTTTAGAGTGTGTAGTCTTAGAGTGATTATCTTAATTTACCGAGGTTAGCTAGCCAGCTATTTGTCGTCCTTAACGTAGGTGACTCTGCTAGCTAGCCAACAGCTAGCCAACGCTAGCCAACGTCTTCTGTATAGAACTCAACTACCCGGTCGCATTCACAGGTTGTATCACATTTTCACTTCATTTCATTACAGTACAACGGTTTGATTTGTTTGATCGTAGCTAGCTACTTAGCTAGCTACATAGCCGTCTTTGTATCAAAGATAATTGTGTAGTCTAGAGCGATTTTCTAGGTTCGCTAGCCATCTATTGTCGTTCTTTTAACGCAACGTAACGTAAACAACACTGCTAGCTAGCCTGCTAGCCCCCGAATAGCAACACTGCAGAAACTATTACACTCAACGGAATGATTTGATTAGTGTAGTGTCAACAACGCACCCACTGCCAGCTGGCCTACTTCAGCAGTACTGTATCATTTTAATCATTTTAGTCAATAAGATTCTTGCTACGTAGCTTAACTTTCTGAACATTCGAGACGTGTAGTCCACTTGTCATTCCAATCTCCTTTGCATTAGCGTAGCCTCTTCTGTAGCCTGTCAACTATGTGTCTGTTTATCCCTGTTCTCTCCTCTCTGCACAGACCATACAAACGCTCCTCACCGCGTGGCCGCGGCCACCCTACTCTGGTGGTCCCAGCGCACGACCCACGTGGAGTTCCAGGTCTCCGGTAGCCTCTGGAACTGCCAATCTGCGGTCAACAAGGCAGAGTTCATCTCAGCCTATGCCTCCCTCCAGTCCCTCGACTTCTTGGCACTGACGGAAACATGGATCACCACAGACAACACTGCTACTCCTACTGCTCTCTCTTCGTCCGCCCACGTGTTCTCGCACACCCCGAGAGCATCTGGTCAGCGGGGTGGTGGCACCGGGATCCTCATCTCTCCCAAGTGGTCATTCTCTTTCTCCCCTTACCCATCTGTCTATCGCCTCCTTTGAATTCCATGCTGTCACAGTTACTAGCCCTTTCAAGCTTAACATCCTTATCATTTATCGCCCTCCAGGTTCCCTCGGAGAGTTCATCAATGAGCTTGATGCCTTGATAAGCTCCTTTCCTGAGGACGGCTCACCTCTCACAGTTCTGGGCGACTTTAACCTCCCCACGTCTACCTTTGACTCTTTCCTCTCTGCCTCCTTCTTTCCACTCCTCTCCTCTTTTGACCTCACCCTCTCACCTTCCCCCTACTCACAAGGCAGGCAATACGCTCGACCTCATCTTTACTAGATGCTGTTCTTCCACTAACCTCACTGCAACTCCTCCAAGTCTCCGACCACTGCCTTGTATCCTTTTCCCTCTCGCTCTCATCCAACACCTCCCACACTGCCCCTACTCGGATGGTATCGCGCCGTCCCAACCTTCGCTCTCTCTCCCCCGCTACTCTCTCCTCTTCCATCCTATCATCTCTTCCCTCCGCTCAAACCTTCTCCCACCTATCTCCTGATTCTGCCTCCTCAACCCTCCTCTCCTCCCTCTCTGCATCCCTTGACTCTCTATGTCCCCTATCCTCCAGGCCGGCTCGGTCCTCCCCTCCCGCTCCGTGGCTCGATGACTCATTGCGAGCTCACAGAACAGGGCTCCGGGCAGCCGAGCGGAAATGGAGGAAAACTCGCCTCCCTGCGGACCTGGCATCCTTTCACTCCCTCCCTCTACATTTTCCTCCTCTGTCTCTGCTGCTAAAGCCACTTTCTACCACGCTAAATTCCAAGCATCTGCCTCTAACCCTAGGAAGCTCTTTGCCACCTTCTCCTCCCTCCTGAATCCTCCGCCCCCTCCCCCCCTCCTCCTCTCTGCAGATGACTTCGTCAACCATTTTGAAAAGAAGGTCGACGACATCCGATCCTCGTTGCTAAGTCAAACGAGACACCGCTGGTTCTGCTCACACTGCCCTACCCTGTGCTCTGACCTCTTTCTCCCTCTCTCTCCAGATGAAATCTCGCGTCTTGTGACGGCCGGCCGCCCAACAACCTGCCCGCTTGACCCTATCCCCTCCTCTCTTCTCCAGACCATTTCCGGAGACCTTCTCCTTACCTCACCTCGCTCATCAACTCATCCCTGACCGTTGGCTACGTCCCTTCCGTCTTCAAAGAGCGAGAGTTGCACCCCTTCTGAAAAAAACCTACACTCGATCCCTCCGATGTCAACAATTACAGACCAGTATCCCTTCTTTCTTTTCTCTCCAAAACTCTTGAACGTGCCGTCCTTGGCCAGCTCTCCCGCTATCTCTCTCTGAATGACCTTCTTGATCCAAATCAGTCAGGTTTCAAGACTAGTCATTCAACTGAGACTGCTCTCCTCTGTATCACGGAGGCGCTCCGCACTGCTAAAGCTAACTCTCTCTCCTCTGCTCTCATCCTTCTAGATCTATCGGCTGCCTTCGATACTGTGAACCATCAGATCCTCCTCTCCACCCTCTCCGAGTTGGGCATCTCGGCGCGGCCCACGCTTGGATTGCGTCCTACCTGACAGGTCGCTCCTACCAGGTGGCGTGGCGAGAATCTGTCTCCTCACCACGCTCTCACCACTGGTGTCCCCCAGGGCTCTGTTCTTGGCCCTCTCCTATTCTCGCTATACACCAAGTCACTTGGCTCTGTCATAACCTCACATGGTCTCTCTTATCATTGCTATGCAGACGACACACAATTAATCTTCTCCTTTCCCCCTTCTGATGACCAGGTGGCGAATCGCATCTCTGCATGTCTGGCAGACATATCAGTGTGGATGACGGATCACCACCTCAAGCTGAACCTCGGCAAGACGGAGCTGCTCTTCCTCCCGGGGAAGGACTGCCCGTTCCATGATCTCGCCATCACGGTCGACAACTCCATTGTGTCCTCCTCCCAGAGCGCCAAGAACCTTGGCGTGATCCTGGACAACACCCTGTCGTTCTCAACTAACATCAAGGCGGTGGCCCGTTCCTGTAGGTTCATGCTCTACAACATCCGCAGAGTACCACCCTGCCTCACACAGGAAGCGGCGCAGGTCCTAATCCAGGCACTTGTCATCTCCCGTCTGGATTACTGCAACTCGCTGTTGGCTGGGCTCCCTGCCTGTGCCATTAAACCCCTTCAACTCATCCAGAACGCCGCAGCCCGTCTGGTGTTCAACCTTCCCAAGTTCTCTCACGTCACCCCGCTCCTCCGTTCTCTCCACTGG
The DNA here is from genome assembly GCF_021184085.1 of Oncorhynchus gorbuscha. Lineage (NCBI taxonomy): Eukaryota > Metazoa > Chordata > Actinopteri > Salmoniformes > Salmonidae > Oncorhynchus > Oncorhynchus gorbuscha. The sequence continues at coordinate 51,226,338 of NC_060190.1, forward strand.
CTTCCAGTTGAAGCTCGCATCCGCTACAAGACCATGGTGCTTGCCTACGGAGCTGTGAGGGGGAACGGCACCTCAGTACCTCCAGGCTCTGATCAGGCCCTACACCCAAACAAGGGCACTGCGTTCATCCACCTCTGGCCTGCTCGCCTCCCTACCACTGAGGAAGTACAGCTCCCGCTCAGCCCAGTCAAAACTGTTCGCTGCCCTGGCCCCCAATGGTGGAACAAACTCCCTCACGACGCCAGGACAGCGGAGTCAATCACCACCTTCCGGAGACACCTGAAACCCCACCTCTTTAAGGAATACCTAGGATAGGTTAAGTAATCCCTCTCACCCCACCCCTAAGTTTTTAGATGCACTATTGTTAAGTGACTGTCCCACTGGATGTCATAAGGTGAATGCACCAACTTGTAAGTCGCTCTGATAAGAGCGTCTGCTAAATGACTTAAATGTAATGTTAAATGAGAGAGAGAAGAGAGAGAGAAGAGAGACTGGGACAGGACACACATTCATCTGGAGGTAACAGAGAGAAGAGAGACTGGGACAGGACACACATTCATCTGGAGGTAACAGAGAGAGAAGAAAAGAGAGAAGAGAGACTGGGACAGGACACATTCATCTGGAGGTAACAGAGAGAGAAGAGAGACTGGGACAGGACACACATTCATCTGGAGATAACAGAGAGAGAAGAGAGAGAAGAGAGACTGGGACAGGACACATTCATCTGGAGGTAACAGAGAGAGAAGAGAGACTGAGCAATACGTAACTGAACG